>NW_004440393.1:33169-36117 GCF_000330505.1 Entamoeba invadens IP1
AACAGTATATTCATTAATGCAATAATGTATATAACTTTTAATTTATTTAAATAAAATATGTTTTATTTATATTATTGTTTTTGTTAAAATAATATTTTTGATAGATATTAAAAATTGTAGTTAAATTTTTTCATAAACAATATAAAGTCAGTCTGGAAATTTTATTTATAACCAAAAATATGTTATTTTTATTGTTATTTGGTTTTGTTTTTCAAATTTATTTTTTTAATTTCAGATCTTTTATTTTTAAATGAAAAATAACTTGGTCAAATTAACTGATTGTGTTATTTATGCTCAGACGTTGAGTATAACAACAGAAAAATAAGCTGGCGTTTATAACAAGAATAAGGCAAACCTTTTATTATGTAAAGTATTAGACACAACAAGAGAAATACAGGACCAATTGACTATAATCAAAAAGATAATCATTTGTGTTAAAGACATCAAGAAAAAATTATGATAGCTTTAGATAAATATGAAATTATCGCCACATTTGCAACATAAATATAGACTTTCCCCAAATCTGGGTTTACTCAGATGATGAATAACGTGCATCTTGTTGTTGGAATGCCAGGAATTGAAGAGGTTAACAATGATGATAAATTTTGAAACTCAAAGAACTACACAGCCAAATTCAAACAAAAGTATAAATCTAACCATCCATCTGAATTACATCACGAAAAAATTATTTGTTCTTTGAGGGTTGAAAGTAGAAGTGTTGAAAAATACTCATTTTGAAAGGCAACACTTTAAAAATAATTCTAATAAACTCGGTTGTCTACGTTATTATCCCATGATTTCACGAAAAAATAACCAAAATATTGCCATTTATTGACAAACAGAATAAATGAAATGATTGGCTAAATGACTTAACATCATTTATGCTTTTGGTTTTGTTATTGGAAAATAGTTTAAATTATAGTATTTTTAATTAATCATCCCAAAATGCTTTTTTTCAAAGGAAAATAAATAAATAAGGTTTCCAGACTGACTTTAATATTATATTGTGAATTTTTTATATAAGAAGTTGAACTTATCATTTAAATATCGGGTTATATTTTATGTTGATTTATAACCTAATTCAACTTTTCGTTTTTGTTAATGTTGAAAAATAGAGTTTTTCTTTGTTGTAAGTAAAAAACAAAGAAAAAATAAAGTTGCACACTTGTTCGGAATGACTTTACATATCTATAATATTAATTAAATGATTTGAAGCAGTTAAATTACAGTTACTCGCGATTATTAACTATCACGGCCAATTCGATGACGCAGGAAATTAAGTAGCCAACGACGAAAATTGTGAACACTGTTGAGATAATGAAGAACACGAAAGAGACCAAAGCAATCGATCTTGCTTGAACGTCCTTGGAATTTCTATATTTACAATAGTCGACGAGCCACAAACAGCAGAGTAAAAATCCAAATCCAAATAAGATAGCAGACATCATCGAGTCGTTTTGATTTGTCACGTTCACTTTTTGTTCTGATTGATATGATGGCACGATTATTTCAGATTGGGGAATGAGCTGTATCGGCTGGACTGGCGCTTGTTGGTACTGTGGAGGCGTTTGAATTATTGGTTGGATGTATTGGGCGTATTGTGGTTGTTGTTGGTAAGTCATAGATGATTTTGTTTTAAATTTTTCTTACTATAAATATCAAATTGTAAATTTTAACGAAAATACTTGGTATTTAATAGTAAATTTTAATAACTTTTTATTATTATAATATAGTTTTGAATAATAACTTTACAAATTTCGATTTAAAACATTAATTGTTTTCATCGAAAATTTATTAAAGATATCAAAAACAAATAATTAATTATCGTTAACATAATTATTATACAGTTTAGTATGTCTTATATTAATTATTATCATTTTCTTTCAATGTAACCATATCAAATATTGAAAAGTAATAAAATCACTTAAATCATGATGATTAACAACATGAACATTGTCAGCGCTATTTTCATATGAACTGCAGCATCTTTATTATTATCAACAGTACACATTCTACACTCCTCATCAATGCATGGTGTTTCATAAGTTTCTTTACACTTCTCACATGTCGTTTGACTCTTGAAATAGCCACTTGGACACTCTTGCAAGCATTTGTTCTCAAAGTAAATATCAAACCCATTAACACATGTATCACAACTTGTTTTGTCCACACACATCTTGCAATTCTCAACACCACAATCTTCACAGTTTGGAGCCATCCCAAACTTCCCATCTCCACAGTCACTTTGGGGTGCATCACATGCCTTAGTAGATGCATTGAATATATAAGGTGACGGACATGTCAAACAAATGTCGTTCGCATCACAAGTCGCGCAATTCTTTGTTGAACATTTTGTGCACTGTTTGTTTGCTCCTTTTGCATATTCTCCATTTGGACACTTTGCAATGCAAGCGAGTTGATCTACTTGGACGACATTAGTCCCACTACACTTGTCACATTTAGTAGAATCAGTGTCACAGACCGAACATGAACTCACTGAACATGATACACACGTGTTATTATTAGAAGCAGTTTGGCCACTTGGACATGTCGCACTGCACTTTGTTTTATCAACTGAAAGTTTGTTGGTACCTTTACATGAAGCGCATTTGTTGGGTTCACTTGATGTGCATGTATTGCAATTGGCAACAGCACAAGCAGTGCACATGTTATTTCCACTCTCATATTCTCCAGCTGCACAAGACGTTGTACACTTTGTCTTGTCTGCAGATAGTTTATTATTTCCAGTACACATATCACATTTCGCATTATTTGTGTCACATGTTTTGCAGTTAGTTACAGTGCATTTGTTGCATACATTTGATGTCCCTGAGTATTCACCATCTGGACATTTGGTCCCACATGATTTTTTATCATAAGAAAGTTTGTAACCACTATTGCAGGAGTCACATTTAGTGGATGGATCTGTTGTGCATGTTAAGCAATTT
>NW_004440393.1:36217-45716 GCF_000330505.1 Entamoeba invadens IP1
TTTGATTTTGAAAAATGCATTGTTAGCGACACAAGTGACACCAGAAACAGTCATATCACCAGAGCATGTACCTTTACCACTAAGACAACCACTGCCGTCTTTTGTGAAACAGTCAGCAGAATTTACCGTACTAACAATAAAGAACAATCCAATAATAATAGAAGAGAGCATTTTTGTTAAACTTATTGAAAAAAGAAGTTCTGATGGGATTAAATATTCATTTAAAAGGGTAGTAATATTCAGAAAGAGTCATTAAGAGTTAATTATAATTTTCAATAACTCCCAATTTTTGTGAATAATAAAGTTTAAAAAAGTGTTTAATATTTTAATTGTTTTTTCATATATTTAAATTAACTTAAATTATATATACAAAATTTAAATGACCGTTTTTTAAAACGATATTGTAATCTTTTTTTAATTAAAAATGGTCTAAATATATAATCAATAAATGTTCTTTGTTTCCATAGCTTTTTTTAATTTTTTTAATATAATAATTTATTAATTTAAATATTATATCACTTTAATATATTAAAATAATAGATCATTTTAATTAAAAATAGACTTAAAGAAAACAAAACCAAACTTAACAATAAAATAGTGTTTAGCGAACTGTATCATTCATCATAATTATTTTAATTATATATATAATACATACTTTTTTATTATTCTACTTACTATAAAAAAATATATTATTTATTTAAACCAACAAATTTTAATTTTTAAAACTTTTGGGAATAACACAAAGAAATGTATTTTAAGATTGAATGAGAATACAAAGTTCTAAAAGGGGTTATTTTATTCAAAACAATGTTCAAATAATTATATAAAAATGTACACTTATTTAAAATCTAATATGAAATTTGATTTACCATTCAAAATATACACTATTTAGTTTGTTTTTATTACAAAAACCAGCCAAATTTATATAATATCCAAATACGCACAATAATCGAATGAATCCTTTAAGTGTTCATTTTTATTGATTATTAATTTACTATAACAATTTCATAATTATAAAACATAAATTCCATCAAAAATATCTATAACGAGCTATGAATGAATTGAAAAACCATCAAAACACTTAAATTTTAATAATTTTTTCTGTTATAAATCACAGAGACGACCATTGCAATTAAAAAGCGTTTATTTACTAACTGTATCTATTGTTAATATAATGTAAACTAAAAATTATTAATATTTTAATTTAATACGAACAAATAAAAATCAACCCAAACTTCATTAAAATGACTCAATTAAAAGTATTTAATTAATAGTCAATGGCTTATTTTCATCATTTTTTGTATTAAACTCACTTCTAATTTCTTTATAACCATTTTCCTCTGCATCTCTATTTTTGGTAATTTCGTCCACATCACCAAAATTATTAAAAATGTTCAAAACATTTGCGAGCAAGAACATTGGTAAGTTATTCAAGACACCACTCTCTGTTGGTCCGAGTAATATATTGTTTAAATATGCGTAAGGACTCAAAAACACACTAAATAGTGAACTGCATTTAATAAATGCAGCAGAGACGAAAGCTGGTGCAAACACGTTTCCACTTTTGATCATCACATCTCCAAGTAAAAGTGCCTGAGAGAACCTCATAAAAGCACTTGCAAAGATGTACTGATATGAATAATAGTTATTAATACTCAGTCCATCATACACCGCATACACAGCAATTTGTATAAAAGATGTTATGATATTTGCGACTGCTGGATGTACGTGTGACGCGATGGATATAAGCAAATACCCTCTAAGTCCCAATTCACAGAGAAAGACCATCCCAAAATAAGTCAGAGGTGCGCCAACGACAGTTAGAAAGGAGTTGTAAACTATTTGGAATTTAATTTCGGAATCAGAACGGTTGTCTGAAAGTTCTATTTTGTATTGCAGAACTTCTTTGTCCATCGACCAACTCACGTCTGATGGATAACAAATGTAATATAACACAAATCCTAAAACTACTAATAACTGCCCAATGAAGAGCGAACATAAAATGAAAGGCCAGCGCTTGCGCCAGTCGATTTGAAGTGTCACAAAATAAGAGGGCAATGGTGTGAATGTTATTAAATATACAAAGTAGACTAAAACACCAGGAAGTAAGTTTGTGAACAAGTTGGTATATGAGTACATTGGAGAGTAGACCGATCCCATGAAATAGAGAAAGATGTTTGGTATCGACATACAAAGAATTAATAAAATGACATATAAAGTAAAACGTATCAGTGAACGATCAAACTGAATTGTTCGGAAAAAGGTTTTATACTCGGGAAGAAGAACAGGACTTATTTTCATTACAATGATTTCGAATAGAAAATTGGAGTTTTTTATATATAATTAACAATAATTCTATATTTGTATTACATTCCTCTTTAATGTCAAAGTTTCTTCTTTTCAATTATTTTAAATTATTTAATTTAAAATTTTCAAACTTATTCAAATTTGACCAAACAAACATAAAATTTTTTGATCAATAAAAAGATTGGTTACGAAAAAATTATTTTTGTGTTATAATTTTTAAATAAATATAACGATAGTTATTTTTATATTAAACGAATAAAATTAAATTTGACCGTTTGTATATTATAATTGTAGTTAAGGTAAACGACATCTTATTGAAAATATATAAAAACTTAAAAACTGGCTTTTCGATACACTCTCAAACATATACGAGCAATATATTGTTATTTGTTTAATAACGAATTGAAAATAAATATAATTTATATAATTTATATTTTCAAAACCACTTAAATATAACAACAATCAAATATATTGTTATGTTGTTTTGTATAGATTGTTTATGTGTATATTCGTTTATATAAACAAATGAATAATTACTCTAGTTCAATTATCAGCTTGAATAAATATTCAAAACACTTAATTTAAAAAAAATCGTATAATTAATTAAACAAACGCAATTATTCAAAACCTGTATAAACAATTATTTTTTATATTCAAAAGTTTTTATTTAATGTTCAAAATGACAGATATTAAAATATATAAAGGACTATTTGTTGTTTTGAACTTTGATTTGTAAAGTGTCGTCTCAGGTTTATTATATTGTTTTTAATTTGTTCTTTCAAAATACCAAATTGACATGTTCTTATATGTGAATTCATTACAATACATATTCAAATATATTTTATGTAAACTAAAATCAAATTCTTGGTTAACACGTCATTTTGAGTTATATTATTATTTTTAGTAAATTATAATATGGAATATTATGTCAAATTTATTTGGAATGCGAAATAAATCTGGAATCAAATACAATAACTAATTTTTATTTGTAAGATATAAAATATATTTTTAATTTCAAAAATTATTTTTTAGTTTAAAAATATATTAAAATTGTTTTTAAACCACAAAACAATATATAGATTTATATTTACTATTAATTATAATAAAGATAATTTATTATTATATTTTATTTCTTATTAATTTTATTATAATATTATTACAGTTTACATTCATTAATAATACAATAAATTAACAATTATTTATTAAATTTATCATGTTTTTTAATATTTATTTCTTAACTTTTTATTTTTTATTTAAAATTGTTTCATAATATTGTTTGATAATTTGTTTCATAATTATAAATATATAACAGCTTTTAACATAATTAACCTGTTTGATTTTCAATCACAATAATCAACCATTTGAAATCTATAAATTCAAATATATGGTTGAACACTTTCAAATTTTATTTACTATTGTCGTTGTATTGTCATTTATACCATTTATCTGTATATTTACATACAAAACTTCTTCAAACTTTAAAGTGACATTTAATCCAAACGAGTTATTAAAAAAATAACACATTTAAATATCCAATTTATCACAACCAAAAAATTTTAACAACACATTTTAATTACAGTGGAGTCTGTAGCAATGTGTTCAAATATCAACCAAACAACAAAAGGGACTTGTGGCTTACAGCTGTTGGTGTCATAAGTGATAGTTATTACAAGAAAATAATGAAAGAGGTTTCTCTTGTGCTTGGTCTTGCTCATTCATTGATTCCACATGCAGATAAAGTGATTATACTTTTCAAAGGATACAACTATTCTCAACTTATTACACTTGCTCATAAGAACGGATTCAAAACACTTGAAGTTGACATGTCTTACATCGAGAAGTGTCAAGACGCCTCAAAACGTTTTTTGGATTCAAGGAATACATCCAAAATAACACTGAAAAATACGACAGGGTACTTATTAGTGACTTTCGTGATGTGTTCATATTTGCAGACTTCTTTGCAACATTCTCGTCAAATGATCTGTTTTTTACACCTGAGTGCATTTATGGCAATAATAACTGTGTGACACTAAATGAAATTGAAAACAAACAGTGGATGAAAGGGGGATTTGGTCAGAAGGTGTCTAATGGGTATGTTAAGAATTCATCGTTATTAATCAATGTTGGGACAACATTTGGAGGAACTGAACAAGTGTTAAATTACATCAGATTAATGACAGAAACAATGAAACCCCAGAAATATTCAGAATGGGGGTATGACCAGGCAGTCCACAACTACATCTTTTACACGCACTACTTCAATCAAAAGTACAATTTTTATTATGAAAACATAAAAGAAAAAATAAATAAAATAAAGAAAAATGAAACCCAAAAAGTTGAAAATGATTATACAAATAAGTACCAAGTACCAACTTGATGGGTGTTCGCAAAGAATTTGTTTCAGAGATGATAATAAAATAATTTATAATTCTCAAAACAAAACCCTTTTTAATATTGAAAACTTATGTGCCCCAGTCTTGAGACACAAAATTGTAACTCATGGATTTATTCCAAGTTGGAATGGAGATCCACAAAAAGTATAAGATATTTTGATTTTATTTAATTGTTTATATAAAAATGTAAATTCGTTTATAATTTAAATTTTTTAAACAAAAAAATGTGGATTTGTAAAGTTAAAAATATAAAACAAAATAATTTTTTTATAAATTTAATGTTTAATAATATAGAATTTTTTAACTCATAAATGTTTTATATAAAAATTATACATTTTCATGTGTGTAGTTAAAAATACAACAAAAAATAACACAATAATCATTTGACATTATCCGTTACATTTTAACTCTAAAGTATGGAAAAACGTGATTACTTTTTTCTGATTATTTTAAAATATATTACACTCTATCTTTTAACATTATTTAATACATTTTAAACCATTAAAATTGAAATATTGTGGAAAGCAGTTTCAAAAATTCATTCCGTTTTATCGATTTTTTTCACCTTTTACCTAATTCACTATTTTTAAACAAAAATAAACCTATTTTTTGTCAACCAGATAAAATTAAAAGACCGTTTTTAATAAATTATCGAGTATAAAAGTGTTTAACATAAAAATTGATTATAATAATAAAAACTTATCTTTTAAAGAAGTAATTGAAATCGTTTATTTTGTTAAAAAGTTATTGTTAATAACTGTATAAATAAAATAAAGCATTTAGATACAACAAATCTTAGTTTTAATAAAAATATAATTTTTAAAAATAAACAGTTTATAAAAATAGTAAATTAAATAAATAAATTACATGTTAAAACTAAAGATCTCTATCCATTCAAACTCGTAAAAACTACCCAATTTGATTACTTTTGAAAATATCATTTTATGTTTTTGTTTTGTAATTATCGACAATAATTGTTGTATTTTATCAATTATTAATAATTAAGTTGTTTTTTTACTTTTATTAAATGTTTTATTTGCAACAATTCCAAATCGAATGTAAATTATTTGCTTCCTCTCAAACTTTACGTTTAATTGAATATGTTTTATTGTTTTTCTATCAACCCCACGTTTAAAAACTCACCAAACAATTCTAAAGTTGAACTTTTCGAATTTGAAAACACTTTTTAATTTATCAATTATTTTTAAATTAAAATGACAAATATTAAAAATTTAAACAAATTTAATGTAATATTTTATTCATTATCGATTATTACCATTTAAAAATATCAATAAAAATATATTGAAATTATTTTATAATGTAGTAACTAAAACAAATGGAAATATGAACATTATTAACCACTCCATTTATTCAAATATACAAAGTAAAATAATTGGTCTTATTTAGGTGTAGTTTTTTTTTAAAAAAATAGAATTTTGAGAAAAAAACGATTGTAACTTTTTAAAATAAAAATATTTTTACATTAATTTTTTGTATATAAGTCCTTTTTGACTAGTTAATTCATTCAAAGCTCTTCCTCTTCTTTGTAGCTGCTCTGAGTGAAACTCTTTACTACAACGTCGTTTTAGAATCAAGCGATGTCATTACATATGAGAAATATGACGTTGATACATGTTACATGACCAAGAATGCCGAGTACTTCAAAATTACTGTGGCTACCGGTGCTTACACTCGAAGCTATTTTACTGACGCTGATTGTAAAATTGCTGGTACCACAGGATCAGAAGCCATTGACTTCACTGCTACAAGCACTTCATGGAAGAAAAGTGTTGATGCCAAATACACAAAAGAGGTCGCCTTTACTGCTGAAGCCAAGACTGCATGCCCAAATAAAGACAAAAAGATCGCTGGTGTTTACAACAATGGTGTCTGCTATAAATTTGCTTCTGCATACAAAAAGGCTGTTATTATCGAAGATGCCGGTGTTAAAAAGTGGACTCTCGCTGTTTATAACGATGCTGCGTGCACCGATCAAACTTCTACCCCATCTAAAGTTGAGTGTAACAAATGCACTAATGACGTTTATACTGCCTGCTATGAATCAGAAAGCCCAGTTGTTCCAGATTCATCTGCTATTAACTTCATCTTATTGGCTTTGGCAATTTTTGCCTTCCTTTTCTAAGCTATTCTAATTCTGAATTTGGCAAGTATTATTTTTGTTATATTTACACTTAAATTTGTTTAATTTTAATTACAGTGTTACATCATTTGATAACACTTAATACTTACCCAAATACATACAGACTGTTTTTGTTTTTCATTTTTATTACATAAAAATAATCGTTTCAATTTGTTTAATTAAATAAATTACAAAAACAAAAAAAACATAACAATACAACAAAGATAATTTATTTTAAAAAAGTTGAGTATTTCCATTAATTTGTTTAATAATCCAAAGACCTTTAAATTAAACTTAATAAACTCACCAACAACCCAATACTGCTCTTTTTAACAGTTATTAGATTTGTCCCAAAACTGTTTAAATAATTTTGAAATATTATTAGGTGATTTTCCCGAAAAAAACAGATAAAAACAAATAAAATAAAATTATCATAAAGGAATTATTTTTTATTTTTTATACCAAAAAATCGTTTTGTGCGTTTATTTTTTAAATAAAAATTTATAAGCAAAACATAACAAAAATTACAACCAAAATAATAAAGAGTTGGTGGAAAAAGTCAGTTTTTGAAAATTATAGTAAAATATAATATTTATTGTTATAAATAAATAACATTTTGTATCATTTCTAAAACATTAATTAAAAACAAAAAAATAAATAACCAAAAATAATTGTAAACTCAAACAATGATTTGATTTTTTTATATTTATGTTAATAAAATTGACGTTTCGGATACATAACACGGTTTTGTTGTTGTAGTTGTATTACCCCTTAAACAGTCAATTGCGACCACTTGATGTTTGTTTTTAAAATTGAAAATGATGATTTAGTAAGTATAAAAGAAAGCGAATTTAAAAGTTATCAAATAAATCATTTGATTTATTATTTAATAAATACAACACGATTCAACAATAAAAAACTTAAATGTAGCATTTTGAAACAATTTATTTATAATAACAAATTTGGACTTTTAAATATATTAAAGAAACCCACAAAACGCAGCGAATGTTTAAAAATTGTCACTCATTCAATCCACCCATAAATTGAATCAATTTTTATATGAAAGTGTCAATGTGTAAAATCAACTGAGATTGATTATGGTAGTAGCTTAAAGTTTTAAAATATTCAATTTCTGTATTTAATTTCAAAAAGGTGTTTCAATATATAAATTGAATTTGTGTCCTGCTCGAAAGTTATATAAATTTTAATAATAATAAAAATAGTAATAATAACCAATAAAAATAATTGTTTAAAATATTTTTATAAACTATAATTAATCTTATCAAGACAGACTTATTTCTGCCAAAACTGATAAAATTATTCATAAAATCCGAAGACAATGATAAAAAGTCAGATATACTAAATGTAAAATAAGGTATTTATTGTTTAATATAACAAATAAATAATAATAGTCGTAATAAAAAAATCACAATAGGTAATGTTCACTGAATGGCGAAAAATGATAATTGTGATTGATATTAACATTGAGTAACATGCTTATTTGTTATAGTAAAAATGATAGAGTCGAAATAGTTGTAAAATATCATAACAATAAAACGAATCCAATACGCATTATTTTCACAGATAGTGATGCATCTTCAATTAATTATTAAGCAACCCAAATATAAAGAATAATAATTTTTGTTTGGAAGTACAATTACTGGAGTTACAAAAGCATTATCAAAAGAAAAACTAGCTATACAAATGCTACGTTTGCATGAATAAAACACTCCAAGTTTAAGTTCTTCAATTTCTTGAGTTTTTCATACTTCTCTTTGGTAACATTAACAAACATGCTATGTTTATCCATCCAATCAGAAAACCCGACTTCATCTACGTTGAAAAAGTGCTGCTGGTGTTCCATTTAACAATTTCAATTCTTTGTAAATATGGATGAAATAAAGTTTTACTTTTTCTAATTCATCCGGCACTGCATTTTTTTCACGCAATCATGAAAATGTTCCACGTGTCTTCTTAAATACTGTGTGATATTTCGGAATAATGATCAATTAAATTACAAACATTTATTATAAGCGAATTCATTAATGCAATTATTTTCTGAACATGATGGTACAAGGTTTTCAACAAATTCATCTATTCTTCTTGATATTTTATGAAAAACGACATTCTGGATAAACAGTTTCGGGTTTCTTTAAATGATCAGAAAGTGTTTGAAAAGTGATGCTGAATAGTCGACTCATAATTGTTAGAGAAAAATCAGTTTTATTTGAAAGTAATCAATTTGCTTTGTCATTGTAAAAGACTCCAATAAAGGTTGTTTTAATGATTCTGAATTTAATATTGTTTCGAGTAGTTTGTTAACTTTTTCATTTTCCGTTGGAGTGTTTTTACGTGGATATAAATCGTTCCTTCTGATTTCTTGGAGACTTAAAGCTTTTTGGTTATTTTTTAACATTTTGTTTTTTACAGTTTTTGTTATTTAATTTTTTGTTTTTAAAATAAATAACAATTTTTAAAAGAAACTATATTAAAAAACTATAAGGTGGCTTGTTCACATCAGGTGGCCAATTTTTCATTCTATATATCTGTAATTTTTTATTATTAGAAAAATAATAAACATATTATAAGTTTATTTAAAACAAGAATATATATTTTTTTCTTTCATTATCTTTAAATTAACAACAGTCCACAATTAAAT
>NW_004440393.1:45816-47839 GCF_000330505.1 Entamoeba invadens IP1
TAAAATATAATATAAATTCCATATAAAACCCAGCCAACCCCAATCCATGAAAATCTCTTTGTGTATATCAATCATTTTAATTATATTCCAAAAATATTTTGTTTGTTTTTATTGTGTGAATACACACAATCACATTCAAAATATTTGGTATAAAAACGAAATACAGCACTTTATATCATTCAATGTTTTCTGTCTTCTTGCTCATTGCTGCAGCACTTGCGGCTTATCCAAACGACTTACAATACTCGGTCCCATTTTGGCATGTTTATGTTGGGATTGATACACATCTTGGAAAGTCGTTGAATTACGAACTTGATGTTCCAAACAACATTGGCAGCAAGTGTTACACAATCACAACTGGTGTTTCTGTCCGAATTGAAAACACACAGTTGAGCATTTTTGACAATGCCAACTGTGATGGGTATAGAAAAACATACATGGATGCTAATGAATATTACAAGCAATGTGGTATTTGCAATGGATTTGGAATAGCTGGGAGTGGATACCCCGCAAACATGTTGATTCCCCTCGACAACCCAATCATGGGCAAATTTGTTGTTGATACGTCAAATGCCAATTGCCCCGCTGGTAATTACATTCCATCGTACATTCTGTCAACACAAACTGAACTTGGCTTCAGTTACATCTTAGGTGGTGTTAATAACGTTTACAACTTTGGATTCAGAATTAATCAAACCGACAAAAACCACGTCAAAGGCGAGTGGCTTGACAAACTCCCAACAGACTCAACAGCAAAAGTGTTGTTCTCAATTGAAAACAACAAATGCACACTTGTCAAAAACCACTGGGTTAAAATCCAGTTAGACACTTTTGATGTTGCCAACTGTGAGATTGTAACACAGGCTGGTAAGTGCTACAAAAAGAGAGCCGCAGTCGATCCAGTGGATCCACCAAAACCAGTCGAACCATCACAGCCAGAAACACCAGAGAAACCATCCGAGCCAGAAAAGCCAGTTGATCCACCTGTGACTCCAGTCGACCCTTCAAAGCCCTCTGAACCAACCGATCCAGAAAAACCAGTAAACTCTGAAACAACTGAAAACTCAGAAATCTCAAATTTGGACGGTGCTTACTCTGTTGCCATTTTTGTTGCGATTGGATTTCTTGTTATGTTAATATAACCAAATTCATTTTAGTCAATTTTATGTTATATTATAACAGTAGAAAGAATAAAGATCAAAATATATAATAGGGATTAATTAATCTGTTTTTAGCTTTAAGTTTTTTAATAAAAAACGGCAAACAAACAGGGTTTTGAAGGATACAAATGTTGTAATAAGGTTTCGGCCTATTATTTAATCACTATTTGAATGACAATAAACAAATTTCCTTGTTTATTTTTTAAAATTGTTCAGAAATTATTAATTTATTATCGAAACAATGATACTGGTTGAAACAATAGTACTACATTTATACTTAATTATAATAAAATGTTTGACAACTTTTTATTTTTTATTATAATCTTTATTATTCTTTAATGTTTGAAATAAAATTAATAAAAACAATCATTTGTTATATTTATTACCACCAAAACATGTGTTAATTTAAATTTCTATATCTTAATACACTTTTATCTATAAAAAAACACCAAACTTTTTCAGTTAAAGTATTATGAAAAATCAGTGTGAATTGTCATTGGGCCAAAAATAATGTTATTTAAGGTTTAAAAACGTTTTAAGTTTATTTTTTGTTATTCGACGTTGTTAAACTAAAAAACGACAATTTTGTTCTTCAAAATTTATTGAGTTCAAATCAACAGATTGTGCTAAGAGGAAAATTGGTGTTTTGATATAGAGTTGGGGGAAAAAATCTAGCTCGATAAGAAAAGAAAATAATTATGATAAAAACCCATTTTATTTTAATTTTAGAGTTTAAAGTGATTTGGTTGCTTTGATAATATTTATTTATTTGAAAAATGATTACTCAATGTCTTGAATATGTTGTATGAAAGTCGTTGATTTTTTTAGTAAAAAAATTCAAAGAAAGAATCTACCCGTTACAT
>NW_004440393.1:47939-50408 GCF_000330505.1 Entamoeba invadens IP1
AATGTGGTATTATAACGAACGAATTTATAAAGAATGATAAGCATTTTGGTTATAAAATAATAACGTGGGTAATTAGCATTGTGATTTTGGAAACCACCTGAAAGAATTGAAATAATTTATAAACAACATTTCTTTATAATTAATTATAAAATATAAAATACTTTATTATTAATTATATTTTAAAAACAATTTAAAAATTAAAAAAACAAACTCTATTTACATACAATGGAAAACGATTTGAAAACCCTTTCAACACTTTGCACAAACGCAGCAAAGGCAGTTTCAGACTTTCTCGCATTAAAAAAAGAATACACCTACTTTGACGACAAGTCAATTGACATTGCACAACGCATTGAAAATGCAGAGGGACACTTCGACAGACTTGATGAAGTTTTTGAAAGAAAGAAAAATATCACAACTTCACTCAACACAATTGTCACCAATTTGAACAACACATCAAACACCATCAAAAGTGAGTTGGCTTTATTTTTAACACAAAACGACAACGAGAAGCTGTTTGATATTTGCAATCTTAGAATTGCACTTCTTGATGAAAAATACAAAATAGACACAAAACCATATCAAGACAAAATTGATGAAATTTTTAAAACCAAAAATTTACAAATTGATGAAATTAAAAAGTTTATTAATTCAAAAAAACAAACCGACGAAAAAGAAAAACATATACGAAAAAAAGTAAAAAGAATAAGACCAGAACACATTTCACTTACAGAGAGAAATACAATTGAAAAGTTGACAGGAATGAAAATTGGAAGTGTTGTGTTTGACTCGGACAAAGACGACTGGTCACAAAACAACTCCGTGTTTATTGAAAAGGTCATTAACAAAAGCAACTTGTGCTTTTTAATAGAAGACACAAACCACAACAAGTTTGGTGGAGTTTTTACTGGCAATATCAATACTGTTAACAAATGGCTCAACGGTGGCAATTCTTACATCTTTTCACTTATGAGAAATGGCGCTTTGAATCCAAGAAAATTTGAAAAGAGTGGAGTTTATCCTGAAAATGAATTTTGTATTTGTTCTCAAGACAATTCAGCACTTTTTATATTTGGTGGAGGGTATGATATTTGCCTGTACAAGAAAAATGTTAATGGAAGTTATTGCAATGTATCAAATTACACCGCCAATGATAATGAGTTGACTGATAACAATAAATTCACACCCAAGACTGTTGTAGTCTATCAACTTAATTGATTCATTTAAAATTTGTCGTTATTAATTTAAATAAATTTAATTATGTCTTAACTTTGTACACCTAATTAACATTTAAAAAAACACTTCCTGTTAAATGTGTATTTAAATACTTTTTCAATATTTCGGGAATTGACTACTTATTTTATTATATTTTAAATATAAACTGTTTTTCAAAACTCTGTACTGGGACACCCCGATTTTTTAAACAAATAATTTCTAAATATTTTTTCCTTTGCTTAACCCTCATTTTTTGTTCAAATATTTACTCGTAAAAAACAAAATAACGAACCTGGAAAATCGGGAAAGATTTACCCGATATTTGGGTGATTTCCCGATTTTTTGTTTGATAATTGAAACTGTATTAGTTTTTAAGGGTTTTGAAGTGTGTACTGTGTTGGTTCAATAAAAAAGTAAAATAAAAAATAAAACAAATAAAAAATAGTAAATAATGGGAAATTGGGGTGAAGGGTTTATATAAATTTTGGAAACGGTACAGAGTTTTGGAATACAGTTTAGTAAAACCAACCATATTATTAAATTATCAAAATAATCAATTATTTACCAAGTGCAAAGAAAAACAAAAATAAAAGCGAGCAAGTTTTATATTAAAAAATTTGTTGTCAATTTATAAATTTTAATTAAATATATGTTGTTCAGTTTTATTTTACAAAATTACTTAACAAACTTGTTAACACCACTTATTGAATGCATTGTCTTTTATTAAAACAAGTAAATAAACAGTGTAGTTTGAAGTAACATCATTCATTTAAAAATATCAACTTTTAAAACCATGTAAACATGAGTTACAAATCAGTTTTCAACCCACATGTAGATTGCATTTGATGGTGTTGTTGAGTATTTATAACACATACTTTGTCCAAGTTTTTTATTTGTAAAATAAATAATATAGTATCTATTAGTTATTTAACTAAAAATCAAACTAATAATAAAAAATTGTATATTTTTGATGGTCAATGGAAAAGTGAGTTGTCGCTTTGCTTGGAAGTTCTTTTGCTTTATTCGTTTTGCAAAATGACAATGTAAAAACACGGTGTTGTGATGTATTTCTAAAAAAAAGATTTAAATAAATGACAGATTCATTGCACAAATTACACAGAAGTTGATTCAAAAATTTAAAGATAAAAGGAGTATAAACAAAAATAAAAATTTTTTTAGACTTTTTCTTATCTTTTGAATGTTTAAGCGACAAAATTGCATACTTTATAAGAGATATATATACGTTATCATAAT
>NW_004440393.1:50508-52037 GCF_000330505.1 Entamoeba invadens IP1
GCTGAATAACGGAAAAGTCATCTGTTGTAACTTGGGTTTTTCAGATTTTTATTAAGAAGATTTGGCGTCTTTAATTTCATTTATCTATTCTTGTATTTTCAAAAATGATTTATTTGAAAAACCCAATGTAAATATTTTTATAAAAGTCATTCATTAAAAATCGTCTACAGATACAAGAATAATTGGTTGTTAAAAAGTGTCATGAAAAATTTTATTATTAACAAAAAATGATTATGTTTTAGAAAGTTTATTAACGTGTTAAGTTTGTTGATTATTATTTGATATATTACAGTCAAACCTTGATTTTTTAATCCAAATTTCCACAATTTCAAAAATCTGATTGGTTGTTTTAAGTTTATTTTTTGGAAAAAATGCAAGGTAATTTTTAATTGAAATAATATATAAATTGTGCCGATTCCGGGGGCACTGCGTTCCCCGCTCCATTTTCACAATTTCGTCGCTCCGCTATGTATTTTTGTTAAATTATTTTTTGGTCATTATTTTAAAAAAATAATATATTTTTATATATAAGTTTAAAATGATAACAACCATGGATTGTATTATTAAAGAGATAAAAAATGTGTATATATAACAGAATTAAATATATATAATGTTGATTTATACTATAAAGTTGAAACATATAATTAACCTTTGAAGTATGAAACTGATTTAATTAAATCATTGTTTTTTTAAAAAATAAAGTTATATCTCAAAAAAACTTAAAAATATTACAAAACTTTAACATACATATCGTTTACAATGTACAATTTGAAAAGTTGAACACCGAAGTCTTCAAGTCGACAATACAGTCAGTCGAAATTTTCTTGGAAGATATCAACCCGGACAAAGGAAGCATTGACGATGTTGTGTTGATTAGTATACCAACTTATATTCCAAAGGTGATGCAGTTGTTGCAAGACTACTTCAATGGAAAAGAAATAAACAAGAGCATCAACCCAGACGAAGCTGTTGCTTGTGGTGCTAATGTACAAGCTGCTATCTTGACTGAAAATGGTTGAAAAGCAACAAAAGACGTGTTGCTATTTGATGTAGAAACTGAAACCAGGGCCAGGGAAAGTTGGAGGTGTGATAACATCCTTGATTCAAGAAATTCAAAAATCCCAGCAAAAAAATAACCGATCTTTTCGACTCCGGACTGCAACTTATTGGGGAAGTTTGATCCGAGTAGAATAAATATTTAGAAAAGTAATAAACAATTGAAATTTTCCTATTTTTTCGAATTTAGGCAATGATTTAATTAAATCGGTTTCATACTCCGCAGGTGGAAAATTTTTTTCACAAAAAAATAAAAAAAAATAAAAAAAGAAAAAAAATAAACATCCTAAGGTTAATTCAAAATTAAAGATGATTATATAAAATTTATTAAACCCAAAGTAAATATAGTGATGATTGGCTTAAATATATTAATAAAAATAATACTCATAAAGAAATGACTTTGATTGTAAACAAAAGCCCCTCTACAAATCGCGCCCGAGAATTCACCCCCTGTATTTCACAAAAGTTCAACA
>NW_004440393.1:52137-54058 GCF_000330505.1 Entamoeba invadens IP1
GTTGCTGAAATTATGTTTTAGGTTCAACCAAACGATTTTTAACGGGAGAAAGGTTTGTGAAATTAAAAAAACAAATTGCTCCAAACCCAACATCAACCGATCAAATTGTTTTTACAGATGAAAAAAAAGAATCGATATTATATAGTGATAAAGAAATGATTGTTTTTGAGAAAAAAAGAATATTTTACTTTTATTTGATAATCAATGATACTTCTTATTGATGGCACTTAAAACATGTCCAAGTTTGTTATTTAATTGAATATAAAAAAATAATTTAGATGTTATTACATTTTGTTTAACAATTAACTTCTATCATTATTTATAATATTGATATTGATGTTTATCACAATAAATTGAATAATTTAAACATTAAACAAAAAATAATAAATATTGTAAAAAAATATGTGTTATTTTTAATTAATTATGTAATTATGTAATTATGTAATATTGTATATTGTATATTGTTGAGTATGATAGTAGTATATCATATTATTATTGTAATTAAAATAAAATAACAAAATATATTTTATATTAGAATTTCAATTTTACATTTAAAACTTTTTTCTCAACTTTATACTATTCACGGTCTTCAAAACGGTCAATTTTTTTTAGGTTTTTTATTGTTGTATGAAATCCAAATCACTTGAAAGTTATGTTGTGTTATTTAAAAAAATCGAAGAGCTATGTGAAACACCATTTTTTCATAAAATAAAAATGTAATGGGGGATTTCGAATTGGTTTATTTTGGAAGACTTTTTGGAAAAGATACAATAATAAAATGTTGTCATTTTCATTACTCTCAATCTTTGTTTTGAAGGGTTACATATCTAGGTCTTAAAAGAAGGTATGTTGATGGAGACCAACTTAAATTTGTAGTGAAAATGTTAATGTGTCTTCCTTATCTTCCAGAAGATAGAATTAATTCCACATTTGATAAAATTGTAAAAGAAAACAACGATGAAGATATAAACTGTTTCTAATAAATCGATAGTGAGAAATTTTGAAAATATCGCACATTTTCAGGTTTTGTTGTTTTAATAATAAGTCCTATATTTTGGGAAATATATTTCTCCTTCTTTTTTCTGTCATGTTTTTACTTGAAAAAAATATTTATTTTTATTTTCAGTCTTTTTTCTGATTATTTTGCAACGTTTTTACTCGAGATATTTTTGTTGGTTATTTTCCTGTTAAATAAGTTCAAAATGTACTTCAATTTTGAATTGTTTTCAGTAGCAACAAATTTGTATTCATAACAACAAACCAAAAATGTTGTTATAATCAAATGAAAATACTTTTTTGAAATAAAAGCTTTTGGTAATGAATTGAAATTAAACACTAATAATTAATATAAAATTGGTTTCAAGAATAAAATGATTAAGATAAAAGAAAATTAACAAATTGACGACTTAATAAAACAATTACGTTTTGAGATGATTTGAATGTAAAAAAACAAAAGATGTAAAAATACCAACGGCAAAACAATATAAAATGAAAGTTATTCGTCTTATTTATTAGTTGTTTGGTAAATGAATTTGAAATTTAATTTATGTTAAACAAACAAAAATACTAAAAGTTGGTAATAAAAATTCAAATTTTAATCTTAATAAAATAAATGAACAAAATTGATACCCTTATAGCCGGAGCTTTACATAAAGGCTATTCATATTCTGTTATCACAGAAATGATGAAAGTGTCTCCGAACAGAATTGCGCGAGTAAAAAAGATGATTGAAGACAAAATCGCCATTAAAAACGTAAAAAGAGGGAGACCCACTAAATTTACCAACAATGTTATCGATAAAATCGTCAAACAAACTGAAAATGATCCATTTTCAACTTGTTCAAAGATTGCACTAAAC
The DNA here is from genome assembly GCF_000330505.1 of Entamoeba invadens IP1. NCBI lineage: Eukaryota > Evosea > Mastigamoebida > Endamoebidae > Entamoeba > Entamoeba invadens. The sequence goes on from NW_004440393.1 coordinate 53,996, forward strand.
AATCACTTGTCCAAGTCAACAGTTTACAACTTAAGAAGAACACACGGATTTAAATATTGCAAA
>NW_004440393.1:54158-56690 GCF_000330505.1 Entamoeba invadens IP1
AACGAAAAAAGTGTTTTCAGAACCAAAAAGTTGTTATTCAAACATCTTAAAAAAGTTTGGAATAATACACCATACTCGATTATTAACAATTTGATGAATTCGATGACTTACAGGTTCGAAATGTGCAAAAACGAAAAAGGTGGACCAATTGGACATTTGAGCGATTTTAAACAATACCGAAAAATTGAAAAACAAGATTGGTAAATTAATCTTAGGTAATTTTGTTTTAGATTAAATATTTTTTTAGTTAAAAAACATGGTATAACAATTACAATTTAAACAATATCGAAATAAAAATAGATTACGATGTTTTCCTTTAACATTTGGTTTAAAATAGTTCAACATAAAACAAGTACTATCGATTTTTTGGAAACAGTTTAAACAAAGTGTTGATTTGTTTCAAAAACAATTATTTAATCGGGGCTTTTAAGAAACGGTTTTGGTGTGTCTATGGATTAACTGAAAGGACATCAATTAAGTGTCCTTTCAGATTAAGTGAATTAACAGATTAAGTGGGTTAACATATCCAAATGTTCACATTTTTGTGGAAAAACTCAAAAAACATCAAAAAATACTGGACGTCAATTTTTTTCAATACAACACACAGTTAATTAAACGACGACAAAAAACCACCAAGTAAAAGATGTCAATTAACGAAAAACAAAAAGAGTTATTTAGTGAAATTCCTTTGATATCGAAACAATTATTGATAGATTGTATAATCATTTAAATAGGAAAGAAAATAGAACTGTTTTTGAATCTGATGCCGAGCCAAATGCGGTTGGGGTCGAAAGTGAAAATAAAATTATCAAATTATTAGAACAAGAAAAAAAATAGCACAAATATTGGTGGAACACAAGAAAAAACAAATCAGAAATTACAACCAACTGAACAACACATCGATATAGAGTTTGTTAAATTTATATTATAACAAGATGAAAATTAAATCAATACACTGAAAAGATAATTCATCTGACACAATTGTAAGTAACAAAGAAATTCAAATTGAGAAACGAAATTAACAATCAACCGAGTGTTTTCTAGAAATTTTCGAATTATCAATGCAAAATAACAATTATAAAGCACCCAAATAAAGAAGAAGAAAAAGTGTTGCAAAAGAAATTAATAGATTAATGAAAACAATGTCAGCTCAGAGAAATTCCAAATAGAAAAGAAACAAACTTAACTAAATCATTCAATTAATTTACAAATCTGTTTCAGTATTTAATTATTTTTATTATAATATAATTTTTTATTGATTAATTAATATTGATATTATTTAAAATTGTATAATCATATATAATTAACACTAAAATATAATTTGTTAACAAAATAAAATTGATGTTTAATGTCATTTATTATAAAAAATGTTTTTTATAAAAATAATATATAATATTAAACAAGAATAAAATGATCATTTTTTGTTTATTTTTTTATATAAATTTCGTTTTAAACACCACATGTACATATTTATAATAAATAATTATTATATTTTATTAATATAATTTATAGTATATATAGATATTTTTATTTATTGTATACAAAAATTTATTGTTAAATTTTTGTTGAACTTGTGTTGAACTTTTGTGAAATTACAGGGGTGAATTCTCGGGCGCGAGTTTGTAGAGTGCGAGTTTTCTTCTTTCCAATGGCTTTTGTAATCAACCTCTAAATATATAATGAAAATAATAATTATACTACTGTTATTAAAACTGAATTGAATTCAATTGATTATTTCAGAATTAAATCAATTGATGATATTTATGAATATACAGAAAAATTATTAAAAGATATTATTAGTTTTTATATATTTTTAGTATTAGTCATAACTTTTTATATTTCATCATATTATCTCAAATATTTTTATTAATAGAAACAGTTTTATATTTTTTTCAAATTATTTCAAATTATTTTATTTGAATTATTTGTATTTATTTTTCATATAAAATAGTTTCAAATGGTTTCAATCTATATTAGACAAAACCATAATTAAAATGATCCATTTATGCTGGGAAAGTATAAAAATCTTTTAAATAATTGGTTATATATAATTTGTTATTATTTAGAATTGGATTTTTTTAAGTAAAATGTTCTCTTGTTTTAATATTAATTTTTTTTAGTAAATTCGAAACTTGGTTTTAATTCTAGTAAGTTAAATGTATAAGATTCTTATTCATGAGTTTTTTATATGGTTTTATCGGTCTTTCTCAATTTTAAAATAAATTGTTTTGAATTCCTTTTAATCTTAGATGTAAAGCTTGTTTTTTCTGTTTTGTTAATACATCAATATAAGTATTTTTACCTAAGAAGTAAGATTTTTTTGAATGTACCTCTCCAAGAATTCATCAAAATATAGATGAAACTGTTCTAATTTACAACCTCTTTATGTTTTCCATATATTTTTTTGTATTTTTGTTTTAATAGTTTAATATTATTTTGTATATATGCATACTATCAGTGTCTTGATAATATATATATATATATATTTAAATCTTCACCTAAACACACGACTTGGTCAATAATTTTTTAACT
>NW_004440391.1:0-1703 GCF_000330505.1 Entamoeba invadens IP1
CACATCGCTGATCATTTTCTTGACGTCGTTGGTAAACATTTGAATCTTTTTAAAACTTCTAAAAATAATAGACTTTTTTTCCTGCAATTCCTTGTTGAGAAGTTGAAGTCTTCCGAGAGTATCGACGATAAAACAAATATTCATCTTTGTTGTCGTATCTCGAAATATATTTTTAAGTTCTTCAACCGTGTAATTTCCGTAAATATAATCTTGAATTTCAAAATTAATCAAATGTGTTTTGAAGTTTTCATAAATTTTTTAAAGTCCATTTAAATGTATTTTCTAAAGATAAAAATCTAGTCTTACAATATGTTGGTGGAATAGTATTGTATTTAACATAAAATTCACCACCCTCTCTTAAGAATTCACAAATATCGGAAATTATTTCTACACAATCACCCATACCTTTAACACCAAGACATTCTTCTGTGCACAAATTTAGTCGATGACAAAAACACCATACCGGAAACAAGGGACACTTTCATCCTCCTTCTTCCTTGTATTCATTCACCATTCGTATGGCCATTCCTTTGTTAACACCCATCACATTAGCACCACCATCTCCAACAAATGCAGATATTTTATTGTGATCAACATTGTAATCATCCACTATTTTTCTCATGTTGCTTGCCAATAAATGACCAGTCGCATTTCCATACTGTACTTTCATTTCTAGTTGCCTTACACTGACGTTTAAATCTTCATCCACCACACGCACAAAATAAGAGTACCATGGTTTTTTGTATAACTTACATTCCTCTTGAGCAAACGCCACAAATAAAGCTTTGTCAATTTCAATGTTTTCTTCATCAATACAACTATTTGAGAATTCGCTTACTCTTTTTGTTAATGTTTGATGACTTGAACATACCTTTTCAAGTACTTCAACGCCATACTGCTTAACCGAGTCAGCACACAGAGATATAATATCTTTTAACACGTGGTATTTTGATACTATGTTATTGGCAGCAAACAACATTGCCAATTCATTTGTGAGTTTTCTTCCTTTATCAACTAAACTTTTATCACAACTTTTTTTAGTGTGTGGTTGTGGTGTTACATTTCCGAATGATTTGTAGTAACCGGCTTTTTGACCCGCATTGTATGCATTTTCAACTATTTTTCTAACTTCCACATTTTGACATTCATGGTGTGTCACGTAATGTTCGGAAGCATCATTTTTGTTTGGGAAATACCCACAAACTTTACAACAAGATAATCTTTTGCATTTGTCGAGTACTTCAGTTAGCCTTTCGTCCCATTAAGTTTTTTTCATCTCAATTGGGACATTTGGTGTAAACACGTTGTTATTAAAACGTTCAAAATAACAATTTAGGTTTTAATTATTTTTTTAATTAAAAAATAAACGTTATCAAATTGTATCTATAATATAGTTGTATATATTATAACATATTAAGAAGTGTTTGTAAGAAATAGATGTATTTGGTAAAAAGTATATTATGTTTTTTCTTGTATATTTTTTCTTTAAGTACTCTTTTTATTATTTTTTTTACTTTTTTTAATTCGAAGTAAATCATGCCATATATATTTAGAAAGGAGGACCCTGATTGGGGCCTTTCAACGTAAAGGCAATACTGACAGACTTTGGAGTAAAAAATGTTTTGAAATTCAAAATATTTTACAATTTTTGTACATACAAAATCGGGATTTTTATGCTTATTATTCTACCAATAAATTAAGGT
>NW_004440389.1:0-3809 GCF_000330505.1 Entamoeba invadens IP1
TAAGACAACGTGGCCGAGTGGTCCAAGGCGTATGACTCGAAATCATTTCTCATTTGAGGCGTAGGTTCAAATCCTGCCGCTGTCGTTTTATTTTCGATATGCAAATACATTTTAAATGGAACTTTTAAAATTATCAAAAGTGCATTTGCCGGGACTCGAACCCGGATCTCCACCTTGGAAGGGTGGAATTCTGCCCTTAGACCACAAATGCTTCTTAAAATAAGATAAGTTATACTGTTTATATTATCAAATAAATAATAAAATATAGAAAAACGCCCCGACCTTACTTTTAAATGCCGCACGCTCAACCGACTGAGCTTAAAGGGCACTTGTTATTAATTCCATTGTGTGTTTGGTAACAATATATAATATCGACTGTATTGCATTATAATAATTTGGCGCTGTTTATTTAAAAATACATTAAAACGTTTTTAATCGTATTTAACAATAAAAGTCACATTTTTATTTAAAAAATTGACGAACATATAAAATAATTCGAACTCAATTAAAATATAAATTGTATAAAAAGCGAATAATTAATCATCGTGCATTCATTGATAAACAACGTCTAATATGACGTTGTATTACAAATATGACATTTCGTTATAAAAACTGTTATTGTGTTCAAATTAACCAAACTTTTTGTGCTGATTATTGTTTTCATTGTCTATATTACCTACTGTTGTAAAGTTGACCAAAAACATGAGTATATGTTCTTTAATAAGTTTTTTTTTTCAAATACATAATTTTTATCATTGTTAAAAGTTTAAAATGTTAACATTATTAACATTTGTTTAATGCCTTATATAATATCATAAAACAAATTAATTAATATTTATTATTTTATTTGATAATCGACTTACTCAATACAAGGGAAGATTTTTAAATAATTCGATACTTTGTTTTTAATAACATTATTTTCATGACAACCACTTTTTCTATGACATTATTATTAATTCTTCTACATGTACTCGTTTTTTCTGACGAAAACATGAAAATATCGACAAAGATTGACATATATATAATTCACAATATAATAAATTTTTATTATTTAATGGTTGTTTAAAATATATAATTTATCATTTTTATTCAAATGTCATATTTTATTAAGGAAATATTATTTGTATAAATACCAATTTTAAACTAAAATTTCAAAATGTACTTCATTTATTTTGCACTTATCATAATGTTTCATTCGATTCTCGCTTTATCTCAACAATCAACAGACGTAAACAAATTTTATAGTCAATACACATGCGCAGATAATTTAACAGTTATTAAAGGAAATGGAAAAACACATTATTCATACTGCACTTTTATTGGTATGTTTAATTTTTCAAATCCGAATGAAATGACTCCTTCGATATATTTTGATTCGGTTGGTGAGATCCTTAATTACATTTTACCTGATAATACAACATCAGCGACTTTATACAATTCGACGTTTACTGCGTTACAAGTATCTCATTTGACACTCAACCAGTTCGAAAGTAACAAAACAGACTTATATAACAGTGACTTTTCTGATGTAGTTTTTGAGTTGCTTAAATATGTTAATGCATATAACTATATTAGTACTATTTACACCTCTTCGTTTGACACCATTGCGTTGTGTAATTCTTCTTTTGAAAAAATGAAAATTAGTTCTGTGAAGACGAGTGGATATCGCGATATCTCTTCCATTGAAAAATGTCACTTTTATTCAACAGAAATTCATGAATCAGTTTTTTCTAATTTTACTATTAAAAATAGTTTATTCTATGAACTCACACTTACAGATAATGTCTTGTCGGGATTGGATGTTAAAAACACCAATTTTTATTACCGAGATGATGAAAATGTCCGCTACATCAACTCAACGTTTGTTAATACCTCATTTTACCATTCTTATTACTATGAAAATGTTGTATTTGAGTCGTGCAACTTTGTGAACTGCGTTTTTAACTTGAAAGATGTTAATATGGCGGATATCATCTCATTTGATTTCGCCGACTGCTATTTTGAGAACTTCACTGTCAACGAACAAATAGTCGATTTGTATAAAGGAAATGCCTGTGTCGGGCTTAAAAAGGGGTTTGTGAAAAAATCAAAGGAAATCGAAATTGCTATTGAAGATGATAAAAAGAATACTCAATTTGTTTTACTTTCAACTGGTGTTGCAGTGCTTGGGGTATTGTTCATAATTGCCGTGATACTTATTGGCATACTACTTACACTGTTTATCTTATCACATAGAAAACAACAAAAGAATTACAACAATTTATCTAACACAAGATAATCAAAAATCTAAAGTTTTTATTAGTTAATTGTGATAAATATAATTATAAATTTATTATGATATAAAATAATATTATATTAACAATTAAAATAACTCACTTATTTTTGTTTTGGTTTGTTTTTACTGGAATATTAATCCAAATTTTGATGATTTTCCCTTTTTGGCTTGTGTATTGTTTATGCACATAATTTAATCTCTAAAAAACGGAAATTTATTTAATAAACTCAAGATTTCCTGATTTTAAGACCACTTGAATTTTGTTCAATGTAATTTAAAATGTTAAGGTAACAAAAAAGTAGTTAAGTTTGCAAATTATAGTTAAATATTTTATTTATTATTATAATTTATAAACCATTTTGTATTATTTTAAAAACATGAATTTAAAACCAAAAAATAAAAAATAAAAAACTTGTAAAACCAAAAACTAATAAATATAATTTGGCTTTTGGTTGAAATTTTTTAATTCACTTAAATACAATCTACTTTTCAATTCAAATAATAGAATTTTTGTTGTGATTGTGTTACCTAATAAACAACCAATAATTTCACATATTAAACCAACCATGTAGACAAGCTGATATAAAAAAAAGAATATTTCAACGTGAAATTGAATATATCACTTGAAAATGGATTTTTTGATGAAAACAAACTATGATCGAACCATAAAAAAATATAAGTTTTTTGTGTTTTTGGTGGTTGAAAATGATTATTTATTCATGAAGTTGAATATAAACATGTGGTTAAGTACGTGGCAGAGTCAAAATTCAACAGGTTGGACAAAAACTTGCCAATAAATTCAATGTTTATTTCATTTTTAAAGTTACATTTTAATGAAAAATGTCAAAATTTAAATAAGATATAGTAACATGTTCATAAAAAACGGAAGATTAGAAGACAGGAAATGGTTGTGGTATAATGTGGTATTGTAAACACGTGAATTCAAATTGGTTTTAAATTTATCGATTTTATAATATTATTTTTATAATTAATTTTAATATGGATCGATATTTACAAAAAGACAATCAATTAAAAATTAACATAAATAGACTATAGCAACAATTTTTACTATTTATTGTGTATTAAAAGATCACATTGAATACACAACTTAGTATGTTAACTTTGGTATTGAAAAAAAATACATTGTATGTATGTATAAATGGTATTTTTGTGTATATTGATTACTTTGTAATTTAATATTATTAAATAATTAAATAACTTCCTGTTTATATGTATACAACAATATATAAATATTTGTGTTAATAACTTCTATAAGTTAAGTGTTTATAATTAATAAAATACTTGCAATATATTTTAATAAATGTATATGTTTTGTAACCTTCTTGAAGCAACGTTTTCCCAAAACATAAAGTACATGTTCAAGAAACAATAATACAAATATTAAGTCGTACAATATATTTATGTTGATCATTGATTAAATTTTATATGGTTATTCCAATTAAGTTATTTAATGCTCTCAATTTTTAAAATGTTATTTTGTTTATTTTAAAAGAATAATTTCAATTTTAATGGA
>NW_004443609.1:0-1065 GCF_000330505.1 Entamoeba invadens IP1
GATTTAGATACCGGATTTTTATAATACCGACTTATTGCTTTTGCACATTTGTTACAACTTTCTTCTGGAAATTTATTTGTTCTTTTTATTATATGTTTTCCATTAACACCGATTTATTTAGTCTTCCTCTTTTCATGATTTGAATGTCTGGATAAATTTTCATTGCGTGTTGTAAACGCGTTTTACCAGGTGATTCCATATTATTTTCACGAAACATTTTTATTATTTCTGTCGAACTTCTTATACCATTGTCCATACTTTTTTAATATTTAACTCTTTTGATTGTTTTTTATCCAATTGAATTCTAGGAGGAAGTATTCGAAAAAAAATGGAAGACTGATTACCCAACATCAACATTTTGTTTTCAAGTATCTCCATTCTTTTTGTTAATTTTTCATTTGTAAGTTCTTGTTTAGATTTAATTGAATATCCAAAAGGCAAAGAAAATGTTATTTTAGTTGAAATTTGACCAACTAACACTTCAACATCTAGCTGATTAATAGAAAATGGACCCATAGACATTGTTTCTAATAATTTGATTTTTTCTTCATCGAATTGATTGTCAAACACTTGTACGAATAAATCGTCTTGAAAAATATGAGATATAAAACATAGCGGAAGCCGATTTATATTAATTGATAATCCCTTTTCTGTCATTTCTACAACTTCGGTTACAGTAAATAGTTCCATTTGATAATTATCAGTTATATTACGATAACAAATTGATTAAATCAATAACATCGTCTAAAATGATTTTGTGATAAAAAAGAAAATCTTTGTGGTAAATTTTCAAATTTGAATTTATATTTGGTCATTTTAAATGTTTTAATGGAGTTTGATGTTTAAGTTGTCGTTTAATTATTGTTATTTTCCCGTTTCTTCTTTTAAATTATTAAATAATTACATACTTTATTATTATTTATTTTTTTAGTATTATTTTGGCTGGAATTTTATACATTTTATTGTGGTGTTTTGTGATGATTTTGAATTTTTAATTTAAAAATATACTATATTATACCGTTAAATTTGAGGATTTTTACCCAAAAAGGGGTCCTCTAGAGTCGA
>NW_004443607.1:0-1053 GCF_000330505.1 Entamoeba invadens IP1
CACGATTGGAATGGATTCAGGACAACCGACTTGATCCCATTTTGTAAATAAGTCGAGAAGATGTCTGTTACTATGGAAGTCTCCTCACCACTCAGCTGTGACGTCCAACTGTCTAAATCAACAAATGCTTCTGTCATGTGTAACACCCGTGGCTTTGCACAGTCGTCATCCGTCATATCTAAACTTCTCTTATGTGAAAATGCAAAAATTGGAATTCCAGTTTTTGGTGACTCCACGTCAGTCAGTTTCTCAGTTGCAATTTTGAGAGCTGCTTGGATTTGTTTCTCTTCGTCGCCATTTCTGATAATTGTATCACACGTGTATAACATAGTTCCACTTTGGGTTTGTGGTTCAAGACTTGCGCCAAATGATTTCTGTTGTAATGAAGTTTTCATTGTGTTGAATTGATATTGCAGATTTCGTTTTAATACTCGAAAATACTTCAACAACTATTAATTTATTTGTTTTTCAGTTATTATAAAAAGTAACTTGGTTGAATACTTCAATGAAAGGCGTTTTAAAAATGGAAAATAAATTAAGTTTATATTCAAAAAGATTAATACTTGGTATACCATATCATATTCATTGAACTTGTTGATAAAAATTTAAAGGAACAAAACATAAATAATTTAAAAATATCAAACACTTCTTTAAGTAAATATATTAATATTCAATAGTTACTATTAAAATAAAACCATTTTTAGAAAACCAGTATATTTCGTTTATTTGTAATACTTCAAATTTTTTGTTCGTTTTGAAAAGATAAAAATTATTCTATCAATTATCTACAATTTTTAATTAATAAAAAATTAGTTTAATACCATTCAGACAAATACTTCAATAACTAAAGTTTTGAAAAAAAAACGCGACAATTATCAATTTAATTATAATCAGTTTCTAACGTTATCTGGTATATTTTGTATATACCAGATAACATAATATATATCACAAGAAATGGCATGTTTTAAAAATCTGTATTAAAAAAATCATTTAGAGTTTGTTGTAAAACGTTGTCCCAGTCGCCAACGTTGTCCTTTTTATCAAATTTTACAC
>NW_004440387.1:0-1961 GCF_000330505.1 Entamoeba invadens IP1
ATGATTTATTGTGTAAATAAATATAAGTTTATTGTAAATGTATACATACACACGATATTGCGCTTCAACAAATTGTATCGGATTGATCAAATTTGCTTTCACATAACTTAAAAAACGATTCATATAACCTTACACATTAAATAACTTTGTTAATAGGTATTTTTTAATTATTTTTTAGTTTTTTTTTATATTCAAATGTTTTTTAATTTACGTGAATAATAAATAATAATTTCTAATTTAAAAAAAACAAAGATTTCCAAATTTACAATCCTTATTATACACGTCACCATTTTATAAATTCGTACGTTATAATAACACATTTTCGACAATATGTTTTTTAGAAACGCCTGAAAAAAAACACTTTACAAAAAATAGTTATTATTTTTTTCCCGCAAATTAGGTCATAAAACCTTATTTATTAGAAAATGTTTTAATTATCTTAGAAATAAAAATATGGTTTGTTTATTTAAAAAATATAGTTGCGATAAGCCTCTTTCAAATCGTCTTTGTTCCCAAATAAATAAAAATCACTTTTAGCGAATGTCGAGCAAAATAACATGTTCACTTCCCAAAAACATAGCAATTCTCGCTGATTTTTTCATTGATATGAACAACAAAAAAAGTCGATGTTACTTCGCCTTACGATAATCGAGGCGCAAAATTTACCCGCAGCAGACTGCTTTTCAAAGAAGAGTGACCCTTATACAAAGGTGACAATCAACAAGGAAATCCACCAAACCAAAATTCAAAAAAGAACATTAGACCCCAAATGGCATGAAGAACTCAGGTTCATGATCGATCCACACAATCTACCGTCTATCCTCTTCGAGATCTACGACTGGGATAGATTCAAAACCGACGACTTTCTCGGGCACGCATCGTTGGCACTCAAACAACCAATTAAGGGTGATCTGTGGTTAAATTTATCAGTTCAAGGTAAGCTCCACATAAACCTTGACACACTCAAAACACCCATTCAGTGTTTGTACACCCAATTCACGCCAGGATTGGATGGTATAGCACTCAAAGCACTTTCTCAAAAACCAAACCTGACAGAATCGCAAGAATTCAAGCCGTCATCTTTTATGACTAATTTTAACATCGAAAAGTTCGAAAAGTCCGAGATCTCGCGGCATGTTCAGACACCATTTTCCCAAGAAACGTAAACGAGACGTGTTTCTATTACGCCAAGTTGTGTTGCTACTTTGTACCATACCGTCCCGGTGCTTTTCCGTCAGTCTCAGAATGAACCTCTGTGTTATTTATTGTATTTTTTTATTCACCAAATTGATTTTCATTCAAATCAATCTAATTGATAAAATTAGAGGCAGTCAGTAAACAATGTTATAAATAGAGTACTTGATACAACGTTGTTATTTAGAGTCAATCAAACACTGTTGTCTTTTTCAAACGATTCTTTCTTAGTCTTATATTTTTGAATTTACAAAATATTTTTGCAAAAAGTTCAATCATAAACAAAATCGTTCTTTGTTTACCATTTATTTATTTATTTTAGAGTAAATAGGAAAAAAATCTATTTTTCTTAAATAATTTTATTAATTATTTCAATTAAAAAAAATTTCTTAATGATTAATTTTTTAATCTGACTTGAGACGCCGTGCAACTCCATGTATTCACTTGTGTTGATTCTGACGTCGTTGTTCTCGTCGTAAAACAGCTTATCTGCAAGTTCATTTGCAAGCTTCAACACCACTTGGCCCAAGGAACATGACCCAATTGATTGTTTGTCTGAGCAAAGACAACTTCTGCTTCTCAAAATATTTCCAACAACTCTCTTGTACAGCTCGTCCCCAAGTTTCAGGAGTCTTGTCTTCTCGCTCTGTGTCATTCTGTTCACTAAGATGCCTGCCCGTTCGATCTACATTTTCTAATAACTGTAGGCCATTAGTAACAACGTTGATGTCTCTTATGTTTGGTTTTTCAATTCTGCGCAACCTCAA
>NW_004443605.1:0-2371 GCF_000330505.1 Entamoeba invadens IP1
TTTGTATGTTATATGCAGAGATATAACACCAGATACTTATGCTACAAAGTGACATAAGAGGTTGTATAAAATCGTGTTTAATGGTGTTACTACTTTGCTTCAAAACCAAAAGATGAAAACATGGAAAATGTTTTAGATGGGCTCTCATAGTAGTCAATAAGAAAATTCGGTCAAGAGGTACCAAGGTATATTTACTACTCAAAATACTTCAATGAATTTATTATATTTTTTACTCTGGTAATTCGTGACTTTTTATGAAAATATTTATCGGCTTGGAAATAATGGTTTCGGGTTTTTTGGGACTTCGATTGTGGATTTCCCGAAATTTTATAAAAATTATATCTTCGATATAATATCTTATTTAAACTAGTTCTTATTTGTTAGTTGGTTTGAGTAATATCCTCGTGCAGAAAAATGTTAAGAAAAAAAAACTGATATACCAGTCTGTTTTAAAAGACCAAAAGACAAAAAAAGAAAAAAAATAACACTGCCTCATAAAAAAATAACAGGGAAACAAGGAAACGTGTTAATAACACTTTCATAACCAAAAACTTTTTTTAAGAAGAAAAATAAGTAAAAAAGAAATTGTCCAAATCATTTTTTTATTATTTTTATTCCAAAACCCCTTTCTAACCCAAACCGGCCAATAGTCAGTTTTATTTTACTTAAAATAATTAACAAATGAGAACTCAATTACCTGAGATTGATCAAAAATAATCTTTTTGGATGAAATTTCATATCGCTTTATTGTGTTTCAACAATTAATAAACTGTTTTTCAAAAGTCGGTACTGAGGTGTCCCGATTTTTTGCATTTATTTTGTTTATTATTTTTGGGAATCGTTTTTTTGTAATAAATTCGCTTATTTTTTCCAAGTAAAAAAGAGAAAAACGGTCTTCAAAAAATATTTTTTTACTTGAAGAATTTTTAAGCATTAAAAAATTCCATATAAAATTTGAAATAACGGGATTTTTGTTTCATAAAAACACAAGAATTATCCCAAAAGTGCATTTTAGTACAAAAGCAAATAAACTTAATATCAATCTTTTTCATTATCAAACATTTATTAATTAATGAAATATTCACAAAACAAAAGCTTAGTTCGAAGATTAGTATGCTTAGTAGTGTTGTCACAATAACAATAAAATTATCAAAATGATTTGATAACTTATCTTTGTTGGGTTTTATAAAGTCGACATTCTTTTTGAGCATTTCAGTGAGAACATCTTTTTTAAAATATCCAATAACAAAACAATATTGTTATTTTGTATTATTTTTCTAGTGTTGCCCTTTGACAATTTTGACTTATGCCTGTCAAAATTATCAAACATTTGCTGTAATTTTTGGTGTTTTTGGAACTCTTTATTTCATTATTTTTTATTCAGAGAAGATAACCACATGTTTGTTTTTAATTGAAAATATTTTTTTAACGAAAGTAATTATCAGTTAAAACTCGACACAAACAACACCATCCCAATTCACTTAAACGTTAATTGTTGTGCTTTTAGGTCAACAACGTTGTGTATATGTTGCGAAGTATCGAGTTATGGTCAAATCAAATAACGGGATCGGGTTTTTTGGAAAAAGATGGCTAATATTCCGATATTTTCCCGAATATGTACGAAAATAATTGAACGGGATTGGTATTTTTTTCAAAATAAAGTCAGTACTTTCGATTTTTTGTTTTTTGTTTTTTTAGGAAAAAACAAAAATAAAAAACGGGACTTTAGGAAGTTCTAAAAAAATGACAGTACCGACTTTTGAAAAACAGTTTACATTCTCCATATAATATGGAAATGAACATTGTTTAACCCTTAGCCTACTGACTAAAAATACTTTTTTCATTTTTTGAATAATAAATTTTGAAAAAAAAATAATTTCACTTTTCAAAAAAAAATGAAAATAATGGCGACTTTTCATGAACAATTTAGAATGATTTTTGACTTTTTCGATAAAATAGTTCAACTCAAATTCAAACTTTTGAATTATTTATAAAACATTTCATCATTCATAAACTCAAATTAATTGGGTTTTGTTAAAGATTTGTCCTTCAATCAATAAAATATGCAATTTAACAAATTAATATTAGTAATAAAAATAATACGAAAATAAACTGTTTTTATAAACAAATAAAATTGTTAATAAAATTGATTAAAGAATACTATCAGATATTCAAGTTTTTCAAAAACAAAATGAAAAACACTTAAAACAAGTGCAACAATTTGGGTTCAATATAACCAATAAGATTGGTTCAAACCAAAATAAAATAACAACATGACAAAAATATTGTTGTAGAAATAAAAAATGGATTCCACTCAAACTAAAAATACTTGGAGAACGAAATAACATCAAAATATTACGATAAAAGCCCA
>NW_004443603.1:0-1047 GCF_000330505.1 Entamoeba invadens IP1
TACTGAAAAGCGAGTTTGCTGCTTTATATCTCAAGATTTGTGAACTTAACACGCAAAACATTGTTAAACTCATTTTATAATTTGATTGAATGAATTTAACTCGCTATATGTTATTACACCGAAGAGAAAGGACGGACATGGGGAAGAAGTTCGGAAAATGGGCCAACGGACTTCCTTGTGGTTTAGGGATGTCCCCCGCTATAAAGGACGTCTTCCAGTATTTAAAGACATTATTTCTATTTTTTTCGTGTCTACAGTGTTTTTAAAACTATTCAACGAGTTATATTTTTATTATTAATTTATTATCAAATACTATAATTATTAAAAATAAAAATTTATTTCGAACAAACGCTAAATTATAAAAAATTTTATTATAAATTAATGGTTTTAATAAAATAATTTGTAATTGAATTAGTTTTTCAAAGTGACTCAAAGATTGTGAGTCAAAATGTGAAATGAAAAAAAATGAATTATTTGTTTTGGCTTATTATCCCGAACTTCATCCCCATGTCTGTCTATTCTCTTTACTCCAATTAATTATTAATTATATAACATTTTATATTATATTATATTATATTATATTATATTATATTATATTATATTATATTATATTATATTATATTATATTATATTATATTATATTATATTATATTATATTATATTAATAAAAAAAATATAAAAAATAAATAAATGATGGGAATAATTCTAATTTAAAAGTAAAATATTAACAATTCCAGCAGTCTCATCATCTCCAAGTCTAGAACTGTCGTATTTAATACCCTTTGAAGCCAGTGGGAACTTTTTGATAAACGAAGAGAACTTAGTAACACTTTTCTTGTATTCTGTGATTTGTGGAATTCGGTTTAGTTGTCCTTTGTCTTCGTTCTTCTTTTTCATTTCAGTTTTAATAAAAAGAAGCTGTTTTTGGCATGAAGATGCACGTTCAGTATTGAGTATACTTTCATTCAAAAGCGACTTGTAGTTGTCCAAATTGAGAACAAGTTCATACAAACAGACCATATCTTTAATACAAAGTTCACACGCCTT
>NW_004443601.1:0-1651 GCF_000330505.1 Entamoeba invadens IP1
AATGAATAGTGTTGTAATAAACATGATAGACACAAAAAACGAATAACTTAACAATTGATTTTTTAATAAAATGATATGAATCATTTGTATTTTATTGTATATAAAGAAGACTTTAACATTCGATTTATTCAAGTAATTACAACAGTTAAAACAAGAAGTTTTCGTTTAAAGAAATCAAATTGTATATGGTAATAAAAAATAATAGAAACAAAAAAGATTGATTATTAAAATGTTTATAACAAGAATGTTACAACAATTATTGTATGTTCCAACAACTTTCAGTCACAAAAGACTATTGTTTTTTGTTGAATTTATTGATGTGTATATAATTATCAATGAGCCAAAAAACAATAAATAAAAAACAAGAAAATTATAAAAATTTGATAATTATAATTAAGTAAAGAAATTTAACGTTGTTTATATGCTATCGATTATATTGTATTATAATGTAGATAAAAAAATAAAATGAAACACGTTTTTGTCGTTATCACTTCAACTATAAAACGTTTATTTATATCATTGAAAACACTTATTGAAAAATAATAAAAATTATAAAAAATTCAAAAAAGTTGTCAAACAACTTATTATATCATCTGAATGATTAAACTAAATATTTTTATATAAAATTCCAAAACAAAAGTAAGAAACAATATCATTTAATTGTCTTTTTAACTCAATTGTAATTTTGTTGTAGTTTAACAAGTACTGTTATACTAAACACTGATTTTACTTATATTTTGGCTTGTTTTCTTTTGTTTTTAAATGTCAACAATAATAAAAAGCATTGTTGTTGTCATAATATAAAGTAAATATACCAATTATATGAAATTGTTGGAAATATTGAAATAATATCATTTATTTGTGGTGGTAAAAAAGCGCAAATATTGGATTTTTAATTAAAATGCTAAATAATTTTGGCATTAAAGTTTCAAAGTAAAAATGTAATTTTTAAAACTAAAATGCATAATAACAAAAAAATATTTTTTTTGTTCGATATTTTGGTATTGATTTTTTTGGTTGTTATGGCAGATCTTTTTAATAAAATCTCAGATCTCAGTTTTTGTAGATCAAGATTAGTTGTAAAAATAAAACAATTAAAGCAAAGTATAATTTTGTGTTAAAAAACGGGCAAAACGCAAATTTTTTGTCAACGGTTGCTCACCCTAATCATTTTTATATGCAGCTTTTATTATTAATAATTAACATATTGTTTTCTTTTTTATGTAAAGAGAAAGAATGAATAATTGCACGAAAGACTGGCGATATTCTTTAAAAACGTCTTTTGTGGATTAGGGACGTCTTCCCGTTATTTTTGACGTCGTATTGTATATGGGGATGTCTATTCTATTAATTTTGTGTCTTCAGGGTTCCAAAAACTATATAACGAGTTATAATTTTACCATTAAAAAAATAGTCATTTCCAAAAATAAATAAAATAGTAAACAAACATTTTAGAACAGGTAAATTTTGTTATAAATCAATAGGTTGAATGAATTAATTTATTTTTGTTTTGTTGGACAATTTCGAGTCACCTTCACATGTCATTTCTGATTTGTGTACCTAAAACTCCTAATATTTGACTATGAATAATCAATACAAATATATTATTGTGTCATTTTGGTCCAATTGTTAAGTGCAAAACATAAAAACA
>NW_004443599.1:0-1353 GCF_000330505.1 Entamoeba invadens IP1
ATTTACAAAAAAACAGATATTTTTATGACTAAAAAATTAAGATAATAAACAATTATATAATTTATTATATTTAAAAAATCAATAAATAAAATAAAGAAATAATATTAATAATTATTATTTTTTGATATTTAATTCATTATCATTAATAAATTAATAATAATGAATTAATATATTCATTAATTGTTTTTCACAATAATTAACTATAAATTGTTTAATAATTAATAAAATTATAATTAATAACCCTTGATTATTATTAATAAATATTTTTATAAAATATAATATTATTTGTCAAGTTGCAAACATCATAAAACCCCATTTAATGAACTCAAAAAAATGTCAAGTCTTTTAAAATAATACAATAAAAGAAACTGATATATTACATTATTTCACTTAAATATCAAAAAGACTTTGTAAAGTGATCTGGATTAAATAACACGATCTGAATGATATGTTTAAACGTTATTTTTTAAAGACATTCTTTAAAATTACATTTTTAATTTTTTGGTTTATTTATAAAAGACTTTTTACTTTTAAAAAATAAAGCAAACTTTTTAAAAACAATTACGAGTTTTTTTATTTTTTTAAAAACATTTTTTTTTGTTTTTATATAGTATATTTTATCAGCCAAATAAACCATATTATTATTTATTTAAATTTATAAAAAATTAAAAATCTTTCTTTTTTTTTAATTTTCTTGTTATTTTTAGTATAAAAATTTCGATACAAACAATTAAACATTTCAAATTTTTATATGCAAATAAAACATAACATGAAGTTTTCTTACCAAATTTTGGTTTGTTTTGTATTCAATTTTACAAATTATTGAAAACCCAAAAATATCGATTTTTTATCAATAATTGCTTAAAATTTAAAATTATAATACAGTTTTGGGAATCAACTTAAATTCTAACAGGGAAATGGTCAATCGTGTTGCCAGTCGTTTTTTCTGTGCCGGTTGGTTTTTCTGTGATAAGTATATATTAAATGTATAAAATAATTATTTTAATCAACTTTTTTATAAATTGTTTTTTTCTAATATTACAATATATTTTATTAATTTAAATTAATAAAAACAATAGAATTTATCAAAATAATAATTATTACCGAATATATATTATTTTATAACATAAACAAAATTGGAGATAAATTTAATTGTTCTATCATTTGTATTATTTGCTATAATAAAGGTGTGAGATTAACTTTTGACCCACACTTTTTAAATAAATTATTATAAACTTTGAAAAAGAATATTGTATATTTGTTATAAATACTTATTGATATATTTTTTTCTTATTAAAAAACGAGTTTCAAGAACCACACAATTTATACATGTTTATATTTAACACCAAGTGA
>NW_004440383.1:0-2223 GCF_000330505.1 Entamoeba invadens IP1
AAAATGCATTGGTGTGACTACCTTAATAAATCCACCAGAAATAACCATCTTGTGATTAAACAAGTTTTAATACCGTACTCAGCTAATTTTAAGTTGAAGATGTTCTTAAACCGATTTTATTATTTAGGAATTTGGATGAAAAAACGTTACTTTCAGATCAACCAAACACTGCTTATTAAACAAATTACATAATATGCTTAAACCAAAAATCGCAATAAATTACGAACTTATAAAAGTTCACTCATTTTCAAATAAAAAACGATAAATAATTAGTAATAAATTCGTATAATTATTTTAACTGTTTGTAATAATAAAAATTCAATTCAATTTATTATAAACCCAATTAAATGTTATTATTAAAATTATCATTTCTTTGGTTTTAATTCTTTGCGTTTTTTGGCCAATCTTTTTCTTTCAATTTGAATATCATGAATCGTTTTTCTTTTTTTAGTAATTGTTTTCTTAACAGCAATAATAGTATTTTTACGTGTGGTGTTATTTTTTCTTGTATTCTCAACTTCTTCTTCAATTTGCATTGGAGTTTCGATTTCCATCGAAAAGTCATCACTTGATAAAGGTATTGTATTACATTCTTTATAAGTTTCATCGTGATCGACATAAGAAATGCCATACATGTTCAAATCCAAAGTCAAATCATTTTTCGTTACATCAATAGATTCGTCTTTTTTCTTTGGAATCCACGCACCCGCTTCATCTTCGTTGTGCAATTCCACGTTTTCGAAGTTGTTCTCGTGTAATAAAAACGATTCAATGCAAATCAAAGAATTAATGAACTCACACAGTGTCAGACTCTCATTGTAAAAACTTTCGGTCAATTGTCTGATTTGCTTGTTTTTTGGACAAAGATGCTTTTAGTTTCATGTTTTTTTCCTTCTATCATTTGTTTAATTTGAACAATAACGGAATTTTCGTGTTTAGCAAGAACTAACAACAACTTTTCAAGTGAAGGTTTTGGAGTGTTTAACTTCTTTATTAAAGAAGAGTGAAATGATTCGCTTCTATTATCCGTTCTTACATCTCTATTATACTGACTCCAATAACATATTGGGAAATTTCCATTAATCCACACTCGTTCAAAGTACTCATAGAGTTTTATTAACAACGCAAAAACATTTTCTTGAAATTTAAAAATGTTATTATAAATAACACTTTTAAATTTTGCAAAAAGTGGTCTGATATCATTTTCTTTAAAAAATGGTATTATCATCAACCATTTCATTACCAACTTCTCATTGGTTCCTTCGATATAAAACGGTGCAAGCCCAAAATTTACAATTTTGCGCCAAACACATTGGCAAAAGTGAAACATGCAACAATGGACATCACAATTAAACTACTCTAATACATTTAAAACCGCATTTTCAAAGTCACTCATTGTTGATGTTTCATTTGTAAACAACAACTTGCCAAAAATACCATGGTGTGTTTCTTGTAATACGGCAAACAAGTTGATATAGTCTTCCATTCTTCTTCGTTTTGTTAAACAATAGTACAAAGGAAAACACTGACCATTTGGGAGTAAACAGTGTATTGTGTATAATTGACTAAACTCTTCTGGACAAGAAGCAAACGTTCCGTCCATGTACAAACAGTAAATTTTTCTATTTTCCAACAACACAATTTTAAACAACTAGCAAAAATGACAAATTCTTCGGTTTGTCTATACAAATATTTGTCTTCTTGATGTAATATATTGTCCAACTCTCTATCAATCACAGTTTTCTTTATTCTATTTGTTTGTCTTGTAATGGTACTTTTTCTTGAATTAGCAGTGACCATATCTGGTAATAAGTCGACAATCGTGTTTGTTGATAACATTAATATTGCTTTTTCTTCAACGTTTGTTTTTAACAAAATTTTCTTTTCGTATTTTTCAAGTGCCATGTGTTTTTGGTGGTAATGTTGAATTAAAGTTGTATTGACGAAACGAAAAGATTTAAATAACACTTTCCCGTTGATGCTTTCCTGTTCGGTGATTTGTATTTTGACTGGACAGCCTTTACTTTTGCACTTGTAAATATCACCATAATCCCAATTAAATACATAATTATCTACAACAGGCAATTCTCTATAATTGCCATTTTTTGTTTTTTTCTGGCTAGTTTGTTGCCCGAGCATAAATTTTAATCGGTTTATTTAATTAGTTTTATCACAAGATGTTTATTTCTGTTGTATTTATTAAGTTAGTCACACCAAATGCAT
>NW_004440383.1:2323-5266 GCF_000330505.1 Entamoeba invadens IP1
GGGTTTATATCACATATAACTAGCAGTGTTATGAAAAAAATGAGTACAAATGGTATATTTATACAACTATTACCCGCACATAGTTCCGAATATACACACCCACTTGATGTTGGAATTTATGGCATTCAAAAAAGGCAAGTTAATATGTTAGAATGGGACGATGATTTGGATAAACAAACAGAACATTTAAAAAGAATTATGCAATCGTGGCAAAAAACTGCCACTTTCGTCAATGTTGTATCTTCTTTTCGTCAATGTGGGTTGGTTTCTGTGTTTAAAAATGGGAAACCAGTTTTGTTTACAGACAAAGGTTGGTGTCGTTGTCTTTTATCTCGGTTCAATTGGCCTAAAGTGATCAAAGAATACGAATTGGTTGATACAAAAACCTTTCCAATACCTTTTTATGGCAAAGACGAATAAAAAGTTTACTCATAGCAATGTATTTTGTTGTTTTAATTCGAGTTGTTGTATTGTCTTGGAAGTTGTCCTTCGAAAAAGTAAATTAGGTCGTATTCCCGAAATTGTTGCTTAATTTATTGTATTAGAAGTGTGAAAGTCAAAAATTGCAACGTCACAAGGTGTGCAAGTTAAAGTATAGTTTAGTAATAACCTTAAAATTATAATTAATAATTAAACTAAAAATAATCTTTTTTTTTCAAAATTTCAAAAATTTAATGATTCTATTTTTTTAATAAAAAAATTATAAATGAACTATACCTTAACTTGCACACCTTTAAACTAACTTGCACACCTTGGGAAGTCACTTTATATACATTTTATTTATTAATTGATTGTGTTTTTAATCATTTTTAAAACATACAGTTAAAACAATAATGACAATAAACAGAGAATTATTTTTGTTGAGTAGAATTAAATAACAAATGAACTCAAATCATTAATTGGATAAATAATATTATTGAAAAAAATATATAAAACATAATTATAAGATAATAACATAATTTTTCAGAGTATTGTTCTTAAAACTTTATTTGAATAACACACAAAAAACAAAAGAGCGATATTTGAAAAATCTTTATATTATTCAATGAAAATTGTTTATGTTCTGTTTTAACATTTAAAAATTATCACTGGTATTTAATTTTGAGACGATATTTTATATATTAAGATGTTTAAACGTTTTATGATATGCGTAATGAAATACAACATTTAATTTACATATTACAATTAAAGTATTTTGTCACTAGTTAATAACTTGAATATATACAAATGATTGTTTTTCAAAATAAGACAAATAAAAAATATTATAAAATATTTGTATCTTTGATTAAAACATAATTTGTAAAATACATATATTAGAGATATTTTATTATTAAGGTTATTTGAAAATGTTCAAAAGCTATATTAAAAACAAGTTCAACTAATTTTTAAATGGCCTATGATAGTTAATCAACTGTCTATTTTAGTATTGATTGAATTTAATTCTTTAAATACTAAATATAATAAGTTGATGTATTTAGAAAATCATGTAATGTGTTTGACAAAAAATAACAACAATATTAATACAAAAATCAAATTTATTGCAGTTTTTTATATTTTTATTGTTTAATAAGAAATAATGTTTGCTGTAAAATTTTTAAATGATCAAACAAAATAAAAATATCATGTTTGTTTAATTATCTAAGTTGTTATAAATAATTAAATAATTTTATACATAATATCAATTTAATTGTTTAAAATTTCACATTTGAGTAAAGTTTAGGATTTGAAAATCAGAATATATTGGTGTAGTTTGAATGATGTAATTTATTTGAACAATACAGTTTTTTTAAATTATAAAAAATATTTTAATTCTATTTGTATTTGAAAATTACATTTGGTTTATTTTAGCTTACAGATATTTATTACAATCTACTTGTTATATTTAACAATATACCACCGATTATATTAAGTATTTCATTAAATTAAAACTAATGATCAATCTTACCTTTTATTTAATAATTGCATTTAATTTTTAATAAATTAAATTCAAGCACCCCAAAACTTTAGTAAAAATATATTTTTAATCGTTTTTTTTTGAATTTTGAATTTACATACAATAAAGTTTTAATAAATTTTGAGGGATAGAAAGATTAATTATTATCAATTCTCAAAGAAAAAATGTTAAACGTTATTTTATAGTCAAAAGCGTCTATTTGTCGTGAATCCAGCAAAAAAACATATTTATTTGTCGTAAATGAGTGAATTTTGTAGAAAATTCTATTTAATATTGAAATAATTTTTTATTAAAATTGTTTTTAATTCAACAAAAGTTACATGTTAAAGAACAAAATAATCAATTGTCGTACACTCAAATGATTAGCCAGTTGTGCAACAAGTAATAAGTTCAACATTTATATTCACGACAATTATACGTCTTTGACTATACATTGTTTTTATTCTTTTGTTTATTAATATATAATAATAATAAACATTATTTCTTCACTTATGATTATATAATATTTTTTTTGATAAGTTGTGTGGTTATTTAATTTCATTAAACAGTTATATTTGAATTTGTTGTTTTTTTTAATATACTTATTTTTGAATAAACCTGTTTATTATCAATACCAATTTTAAATTGTATAAATATAATAAAGGGGTGTTACTTAAATTTGTGTATGGTCCTACAAATAACCAACTGAAGTTGTATTTTTACTCTATAATTAAATATAATTTAATTTTAACACAATATTTATTTTTTATCTGAGTCGGATGTGGTTTTTTAAATATGAAACATATTAAGTATGTCTTTATTATTTTTTTTAATAGATCAATAAATAATAATCAACAAGTATTGAAAGTTTAATGGGGTCTTTTAAAAAAATGTAGTGATAAAATCAAATTTGACAAATCAAATACACATTATTAAGTTGTTATTGTCAATGTTTTAAAAAAGTTTGAAAATGTATAACAACAATATTACAAATAAAAAGTGTTGTCTTT
>NW_004440383.1:5366-10298 GCF_000330505.1 Entamoeba invadens IP1
AATATTATGAAATAATTGTTTTTGTTTTTTAAAAAAAAACTTTACACAAGAGAAAGTATAAAATATTTATCAGAATTAAAGCACACATACATATTCAAATGTATTGGTTTTTTCCAATAATTTTGAAAAGACCGAATTATTTATGATATATATAATACGAAACATAAAAACATATTAGTCCAGTTGAATAAATTAAACATATTTGCATGATTATTTTTTCTTGTTTTCATTTGAATTCCTATCTTTTCATCCAAAAATATCTGCTTTAGAAAAATCAAAAACCCATAAGCAAAAATTTCTGTGTTTCGTTCTCATAAACAAATAATTTTATCATAAGTGACTATTTAAGTCACCTTCACTTTAATTTCATATTCCAAAAAGGAATAAAGGGTAAACAACAAATAGTTGATTGCAAATGATGATTGTATAAATGGTCATACACACAACTTTGCCATTTGACCATGTACATTATTGAACAATACTGTCACACTCTTATCACAACATTATCAGTAATTTTATAATAACAATGAAATGTCTAAAAAAATTCAAACTAAATTGAATTAAATTATCTCCCAAAATAAAAACATCTTTATCCACTCATATACAAAATATTATCCAATTTGTTTTCTTTCTTAAAATTATTATGTACTTGACGAGTTGCTTTTTAATTATCCTTATTGGTATTTTTGTGATGTACAGTCGAATTAGGTCTACTTGTGATAGTATTTTTTATGGAAGTGATATGATTTTTATAAAATGTACAACATTTTTGATAAAAATGATGAATTAATTGAGAAGTGATAGTAATTTGTTTGAAAAATTATGAGTATTTTTTATAAAAGTGATAAATAATCGTAAAAAATGATGATTTATGGTAAAAAATGATGGGAAATTATATCAAAAGTGATGGATTTTTCTCAGAAATGATGCAATCTATAAGAAAGTGACCAATAATATTTTAAAAAAGTTTATGATTTTTAACACTTGTGACAGATTATTTTATAAATATATAAATGTCGTTAATTACGGAAACTTCCCGTTATTTTAAACAAAAAATAAAATAAACATGAATAAACATAAAATAATACAAAAGATGTGTTTACATTGATTTTTCTTTGATTTATTTGTACTATAAAAACAACTTTAATATGAACAATAATCAAATGTCCCATTCACTCACATATCTTGATGCAAGAGATCCAATTGTTCGAAGCGATTATATAGAAAAACCTCCACAACTTCTACAAGGTGAGCCCGTGGAATCGCGACGTATTATTCCTTTTATACCACCACAATCCGAAAGAAGAAAAAGAGGACGACCAAAAAAGAATGTAACAAATATTACACAAATCAAAAGATCATACAAAAGAGTATTGCTTTCTGATAAGTTTGAATTAATTAAATTATTTCGAAAATATGGAGATACTGTTGAACCAGAATTCTATAGTACCAAAGTTGGTATTAAGGTTAACACTTAAAATAATTTGTTAATAAAATTGAGAAAGGGGGAATCAATTTTGCCTAAAAATCACTACAGAAGAAAGAGCCGTGTAATACCATTTCAAAACCTTGTTCAAAAGATATTAGAAAAAGACAGTACTGAATCTGTCTCTAATATTAGAAGACATATTAAATATATTACAGCAGGAGCAAATGTCAGAAATTTAGAAGACGTTTCTCTTGTTACAGAACAAGAGTTTGAAGCTGGATATCACAGAAGATTTAATGAACCTCTTACTCCAGAATCACTTAATCTGGCAGATTCTTTAATACCATCCGTAAGTTCAATTACAAATTTCATGCGTGGTAAAACGGGAAATGAAATGGGGAGGACATTTCCCATATTAAGTTTCAAGAAAGAAACAACACGAGGAGCCGTAGCTAATACTCCGGATAACAAAGAAAAAAGAGTTGAAGCCATCGAAAAATTAGTCGGAATGATGCATCAAGGATACACCTGGGTGTGCATTGATGAGTCTTCTTGGCGAATAGCCTGTACTTCTAGTTATGGATGGAGTCCAATTGGAGAAAAAATGATTGTCACCAAGGCAAAGAATGGTCAACGGCTTTCTGCATTGACTGCAATTGACCACATGGGCATGAGTTTTAGCCTTATAGTTGCTGGGGAAAGTGACGCTGAAATATTCAATCGTTATATCCAAGATGTCATGAAACATTATGATGATAATAATATAAACGCTGTTTTTTGGTGCGACAATTGTTCCATTCATAACGATTTAGAACAACTTGTTGAACATACACATCATACTGTTATTTTCAATGCGGCTTATAGCCCAGAATTGAACCCCATAGAAAACATTTTCGGAATTTGGAAACGAAAAGTTGAAAACGAAATCAGAGTATGGTCGGGGTTGGAAGATCTGCTTTGTAAAATAAAAAATGGTTTTGTAAATATCCAACCCGCTGATGTAATAGCTTCAATGGAAAAATGTAGAAATGAAGTTTGGTCTCTTGTTTATACTAGAAGTGATTTATGAATTATTTTATTTTTTGTTTAAAATAACGGGAAGTTTCCGTAATTAACGACATTTATATATTTATAAAATAATCTGTCACAAGTGTTAAAAATCATAAACTTTTTTAAAATATTATTGGTCACTTTCTTATAGATTGCATCATTTCTGAGAAAAATCCATCACTTTTGATATAATTTCCCATCATTTTTTACCATAAATCATCATTTTTTACGATTATTTATCACTTTTATAAAAAATACTCATAATTTTTCAAACAAATTACTATCACTTCTCAATTAATTCATCATTTTTATCAAAAATGTTGTACATTTTATAAAAATCATATCACTTCCATAAAAAATACTATCACAAGTAGACCTAATTCGACTGTATTATGAAATATGAAAAAGTGTATTCAAAAAAGTGTGTCAGTTCAAATATTAATTCGCAAATTCCAAAAGATAAGTTTGTTTAAAAACATCGAAAACAATCAATTAAAATATTCAATTGTAAGATAAAGTGGATCTAAGAGTGTGGTTCTAAGAAATCAAAAGAAGTCAGAAATAATTTCTGTGTTGTAAGAGGTTATTTGTGTTGTTTTGAAGTTATTCGTTTTGATCGAAAAAAGTTTTTGTGTAATAATTTAAAATTGTTTCATTCCAGTTCGTATTTCTAAAATAATCTAGATGTCGTATTTTTAACATGTTTTAATTTTGGAACTGATCTGTTAATTAATTGAATAATATTTAACAATTCATTTGTTCAGAAAAAAAAATAAAATTTGTCTGTTTATTTATAAAATGCTCTATTTTTAAGAGTTGCGACCCGATTTTGTGGCCTAAAAATATTTGGCACATCCATAGTAATTTGGGATACCCTGGTTGGAATTATTTTTTTTGTTTATCATATCTTTTAGTTTTGATTTCATTAGTTTAATCAAATCAATTTGCTCTATAAAAAGTTTAAAAAAATTAATAAAAATTCCAAAATAAAAAAATAAGTCATCAAGCATTTAATAATTCTTAAAATACAAGTAGATTTTATAAAAAACAACAGATTAAGGTACCACTGATGTGGCATTAAATTTTTTGAATACAATTTGAAACACACACCTTATTAATTGATTTGTATTGTCGCTCGTGTATATGTTGTTTAAAAGATAACCATTGTTTTTATTATACAAAGTCGAGTTGAAAAATAAATAGTGAAACTTTTATTTTCGCAGCGGTAACTATAGTAAAAGTAAGAAAAATATTTTATTTGTATTTAATATGTTTGTGCTTTTCGTTTTTGCAATTATGAATAATTAGATTGTATTTTGCATAATAAAATAAAATAAAATAAATCGAAAATCATAAACATCAAATTATTTCATTCATTGAAAAAAATTGAATTTCTTAAATATATTAATAATTTAAACTAAATATTTTAATTAAAATTTTTATTTAAAGAGTTTCAACCCATTATAACATTTTGAGTTTTTTGACGTTTTGTATTTCTATTTTTTTAATTTATAAATAGTTTATATTATAATACATTTATAATAAAAAAATAATAAACTATATTATATATATAGTTATTATTAATAACTTTAATTATTCAACCATTTTTCAAAATAGAAACAAAGAACTAGAAAAATAGAAAATGAACCAACGTATTATAGATTTATTTAACACTACATTTCAAAACATCACCGCCCTCACAACTTTCGACACAACCAAAGAGCGAACAACCCTTCAAGCAAAAAAAGAATCTGAGGACGCCTATCACAACTCAGAAGACTACAAACACCTTTTGCAGCAAATTACATTGAAAAAACAAAAAATTTCCGAAAACGACAAAGCAATTGAACACAACAAAGAACTTGCTGTTCTTAAAAACAAAATCGACTCGGATAAGCACCACCTTCAAATTTGTGTAGCTTTGAAAACGCTATTGACCACACGGTTCGTTCGTTTAAGTAATTAAGATAAATAGTATTAGTATACTATACCACGAAACCATTCACAATTAGTATTCAAGTCGAAACAAATCTCGCAATCGTTTCTTCAACGTCGTGTACAGAAGAATCCCTCAAGGATTTGTTATCATCTTTAAACCTCTACTCCCTCTCGCTTTCTCAAGAAATGCCTTCCGAACTGACAAATCAATTCACGGAGTACAAAGAGACGTATCAGACTTATCTGAACAAGTCGATGAATGTTGTTTCCATGAAACTTTCCAACTTGATGAAGTCCCAAAATTTCCCGAAGAGTCCATTAACGGAAACAACAAAAGTGAAGAGCTACACCGACTTTTTACAGTCACATTTGTTTGCTCAAACTACACCAAAAAGCGCGTTGTCGAACGCTTTGATGACATCGACGATCCTTTTGGTACAACAACTTTTCCAACGCGAAGACTCGAAGTTGTACGCATACACATCGCTTGACTTGGTAATACCATACATCAGAGA
>NW_004440383.1:10398-15492 GCF_000330505.1 Entamoeba invadens IP1
GTTGATTTGCAGTGACTTATGTCTTCGAGATGGTGACTCACTTTGAGGAATACTTAAGTCAACTTGAGATGGTGGGACTCAAAGAAGTCTGTGAAGTAGCCAATTCGTGGATTATGTTCTCCCAAGCATTGATCAATAATAATGAAAGACTGAATCGAAATGGGGTGAAGAGTTCTGTGCTCTTAAGTCGAGCAGACGATTGCGTGAAAGAGGCGAAAAGCGTTGTTCTTGTTATTGTCGATGACGTCGATCGACTCCTTGCCGACGAGAAATTTGGGGAATACAAAGAAGCCGTCGAGAGTGTTATGTACCTCAAAATGAGAAACGAGGAAATTAAAAACTTCCTCCATGAAGACCTTTTCAATTATTTCCTTGATAAGATGGAGAATAAGAACTAATTCTCAAGTTCATTTTTGTAGTTCTTTTATAATTCAGCGTTACGAGTTGATATTCATGTCTTACAACACTTGTGTCATATGATATGGTTTTAAATGTAATTAAATATAGTTTTGGCAGTTTGCAAACTTTTTTGGATTCCTGTTTTGGGGATAGTTTTCAAATTTATTAAAAAAGCAGTTTTAGTGTTTTTCAAGAGAAAAAAAGTCAAAAAAAAAACAAAAGTGCAGAATAATTATAGAAAAAAAACAGTTTGGGACAATAACTGGTTTCAAAAACTATAATTCTGTAGTTTTAGGTTTCGTTGAATTACGAAGAATATTTCGAAATAATATCGGAAAAAACGGGAATTAATCAATTCACAACAGAGAAAAAAGCGAAATAAAAATGTTTGAGGGGAGATTTATTTATTAAAAAAGAATTGGATTATTTAAGGAAACAAAATAAAATCTATAAATATTAGTAAAAATAATTATAAATGAATTAATAAACACCGATTTGAAAAGCAGATGAAAGGAAAAATAAGTTTTACGATTTTTTTTGGAACGAATGCAAAATAGTTCAAACTTGGAAGCACAAATTCGAGGTTAGAATAATAGTCTGTTTCGAATGGAATAATATAGTAAAATGAATAATAAAAAGAAGTAAAACTTCTTTGCTTCCAAAAAATCAAAGCGAAGCAAACCACCCTATTTTTATTTAATTAGAATAGACTCAAATCAGAGGGTTCTATTTTATTCAAAAGAATAAAAAATGTCAACAAATATGAGCGAACTTTAAGGGTATATATAGTGAACTTGAACAAACTTTTTATAAAATGCAAACACTGAGTGTCTTCAAACCATCATGTCCTTCATTCTACAAGGTCTACTTCGACCTTACTGTTATGGGATCTGCTGAAATATCGGAAAGTAAAGAGAGTAAAATCACTCGAGAGTGGACCGATTTAAGTACTATGTATGTCATGCTTAAATATAGAAAATGGCAAATCAAGGAGAGAAAATCCACTTCATTGCATGTATTCCATCAGAAATGCACAGAAGATATGAACAATGAATTGGGCATCAACAAAACTCCAACACAAATCAGAGACAAAGTCAATAATACACGTTCGTCTTTCCACACCATCTTGAAACAAGTCAAGGCCGGCAATTTTAAGTGGACACAGGACAAACATGCTAGTCTTACTAAAACAGTTTACGAATTCATGTTAACTCACTTTGATCCAAGTAAAGAAGTTCCCCTTGAATTCGTCGAACAAAAGCTGTTTTCTGTGACTAAGGCGATTAAAAAGCAGCTGTGATTGTATTCTAATTGTAATCTAATATGTCTTGTTTTCTTCTTCATGTCACGATCATCAGAAAATATTATTAAAAATTAAGAAAAAGGTGTTTCAATTAACAATTGTTGGGATTTCGTTGTTTTTTCTACTTAATTTTTGCACAAACAATAACAATTTTAAATAAATGAACCCACGTGTCATTTCTAATATGAAAAATAAACAATATGGGATTTGAAGTTTAAAATGTGTAATACTACTATTATTAATACTATTATTGCTCTTATACAATTGTTTTAAAAATAGATAATAAAATAATTTTTTTCTAATAATTAAAAAAATAAAATAAAATATTTCTATTAAAGTTTAATAATTATATAGTTATATATAACTAATACTATAAAAGTATTATAATTATACTAGAAATAATTTTCAATAAATAACATTCCAAGAAGAACTTGAAATAAATGTTTTGATTTTATTTTAATATTCTTAAAATGTTTTTTTTATGAAAAAAAGATAATATTAACACCCAACATGGTCAACTTTATGAAAACTGACTTAACAAGGTGTTTTCTTCTTGTAAATAATATTTTCATCTTATTCATATATCTAAGACTTATTTATTTACAATCTCAATTTTTAAAATATTGTTATATCTTTTGGTTAATGATATATGTAGTATTATGGGGATTGTTATCCATTTTTTATATTTTTGAATTTTAAAACACCACATTAACATTACAACACAGTATTGTTATTCTTAACTTTGTTATAATGAATAAAAAAATTATAATTACAGTCAGTATTAAAACGTTATTTGGTCTCAAACGTTATATGGTACCTTTTGAACCATAAAGAATGGAATATTTCAGAAGGCAATCCCAACTGTTTCGAGTTTTTTCACGCTTTACCTAATGCCCGATTTTAGACAAAATTAAAGCTATTTTTTGTCCACCAGATAGCTTTTGAGACCAGATAACGTTAAAAGACTGACTCTAATTAATTATTAAAAATGTTAAAAAATTAAGTAATGAAAATAATAAGAAGCCAAGTGAGTTATAACACGAAGAAAAGCATGAGAGCAATCAGAGCAAACAATTGTGGAACGCCGTTAGATGAGGTGTGTTTCTGTGATGACGTCTCAATGTCAGATGAAGTTGTGTTTTGTTGAGAAGCATCATCAATTTCAGTTGATTTTTGTGATGACATGGCAGTGTCTTGGTGTTCAGAAGCACTTTTTTGTTCCAACACATCAACGGTGTTGAGTGGAAGAGCAGCTCTGTGTTCAACAATATTAGCAAGTGTTGTTGCAATCAGTAATATAACTAACATTCTTTGTTTGTGGAGTGTTTTGTTATCTTTATATACTTACACTCAACTTTCCAAAACAAAGCAATAGCGTTTACTTGTAAATAAATGATATTATTGATTTAAAATGATATAGTGCGATTCTGTCAACCAATGAATGTAAAAAAAGTCACACAATTCACATTTGTAATAACAACATCCGACTTTGGATATTCACAGGAATCAATCACATTTCGTTGGCATTTGTTATTTTGTGTAAAAAGTACGAAATCATTTCAACACTCCCGTTTTTTAGACTTATTTAAATCAATTATATCAACAAATTCCCTATTCTTCATTTTGTTCAAAAATTATTGAATTACATTTCGTTATTTGCTCAACACAAATGAACAACATTGTTGTAATCTCATTGCTTTCTTCAAAACAACTTGAATAAAAAAGCTTTTTGGTTGTGATAAAGTGACACGAAAAGTTGAGTGAATATATTTAAAGATAATGAAACACTCCACAAACAAAGAATGTTAGTTATATTACTGATTGCAACAACACTTGCTAATATTGTTGAACACAGAGCTGCTCTTCCACTCAACACCGTTGATGTGTTGGAACAAAAAAGTGCTTCTGAACACCAAGACACTGCCATGTCATCACAAAAATCAACTGAAATTGATGATGCGTCTCAACAAAACACAACTTCATCTGACATTGAGACGTCATCACAGAAACACACCTCATCTAACGGCGTTCCACAATTGTTTGCTCTGATTGCTCTCATGCTTTTCTTCGTGTTATAACTCACTTGGCTTCTTATGGTTTTGGTTTTAATTGTTTTAAAATAATTCATAATTACCATGTTTAGTTCGATAAAACACAATGTTTAAAACATAAAATATTGCTTAATACGTTATTGTAATAAACCATCAACATAAAGTTTAATAACCAGAACCATTACAATGGAAATAAGTCGATTTATTATAGTGTTTCAAACTATGATTTCATAACAGACTTGGCTGATTCGAATTTATGTTCAATTTATTTTGTATGTGTGTTGATTAAGTAACAAAGTAATTATGTATTGAATTAAGAAAGTAAATAGACTGACTTTTGACTCGTATTTACTTGTTTTCTCTTGATTTATTTGATTCATTTGTTTTTAAAATGGTTTGTTTTAACTATACTATATACTATTTATAATAAAAAATAAAAAATCAAAGAAGTGTTGCCAAAAATAGAAATGACGTGTCTTCCACGTCAACACCACATTTTGAAATTGAAAATGGGTTTGCAGACAAAATGAAGCCACAGATGCGGGAGATGCAATTGAGTGTTTGACAATAATAACTGAGACGTGGCGGCAAGACGTATAAAATGGTGTTGGATTTTGAATAATTCATCAAATGAGTGCAAACAAAGGAACCGCAGTTGGTATTGACCTTGGGACAACATACTCCTGTGTCGGTATCTGGCAAAACGACAGAGTTGAGATCATTGCAAATGATCAGGGCAACAGAACAACGCCATCGTATGTTGCCTTCACGGACAGTGAGAGGCTGATTGGTGATGCAGCAAAGAACCAGATTGCGATGAATGTGAAGAATACAGTCTTTGATGCAAAGAGACTGATTGGAAGACGATTCAGTGATCCAGCAATACAAGAGGATATGAAGCACTGGTCATTCACTGTTGTCAATGATGGCAATGACAAGCCATTGATTCAGGTGGAGTACAAGGGAGAGACTAAGAAGTTCACACCAGAGGAGATCAGTTCGATGGTGCTGACAAAGATGAAGGAGACAGCAGAGGCGTTTGTTGGTGGGAAAGTCAACAACGCAGTCATCACATGTCCAGCCTATTTCAATGACTCGCAGCGACAAGCAACAAAGGATGCAGGCACAATAGCAGGCATCAATGTGCTCAGAATCATCAATGAGCCAACAGCAGCAGCAATAGCATATGGACTTGACAAGAAGACAGAGAGAGAAAAGAACGTCTTGATCTTTGATCTCGGTGGTGGAACGTTTGATGTCTCACTTCTTGCTATTGACGATGGAGTCTTTGAAGTGAAGGCAACAAACGGCAACACACACCTTGGTGGCGAAGACTTTGAT
>NW_004440383.1:15592-30361 GCF_000330505.1 Entamoeba invadens IP1
GATGCAAATGGGATTCTGAATGTGTCGGCTGAAGACAAGACAACAGGAAAGAAGAACAAGATCACAATCACAAACGACAAGGGAAGACTCTCAAAGGAGCAGATCGACAAGATGGTTGCAGACGCAGAGAAGTTCAAGGCGGAGGACGACAAGATGAAGGAGCTTGTTGAAGCAAAGAATGGACTTGAGAACTTCTGCTACTCGATGAAAAACACACTCAACGAGCAAATTGCAGCAAAGCTCTCACCAGACGACAAGGCGGCAATTGAAGCAACCATCAAGGAGACACTCGACTGGCTCGACAAGAACCAATCGGCATCAAAGGATGAATACACACAGAAACAGAAGGAAGCTGAGGCTAAGATCCAGCCCATCTTCACTAAAATGTATCAACAGAATGCAGCAGCTGGTAACATGCCAGGCGGTATGCCACAAGGTGGTATGCCCGGTGCACAACAACAGGGCGCAAAGAAGAGCGACACAAAGGGGCCGAAGATTGAGGAGGTCGACTGATGTAATTGACTTGTTGGTGTAATTTCACTGTACCATTCAATATAATACTTTTTTACTTATCAACTATATTAATAAGAATATCCATAATGTGGTGATTATTTATATAAAAACTGAAAGAAGTGCTGGCGATTAAAACATCATTTTATTTGCCAATAGTAAAAAGAACCATTTGAAATTATAATACCTTCAGTATTGTGTTACCTTTACTTATTCATTCTCAAATCAAAGAAACAACTGAACAAACAAATCAATAACCACTTTGTTGTAGTTCCTCTTTTCATTAGAAGTGGCAGACGACACAGGAGATGTTATCTTCAGAGCCAAGAATGAAAGCCATATCTCTAATATACCCCGCAATTTCAGACATTCTCTTTGTCCCTTCTTTCTTTCTGCAAATATCAGCAACTTTTTCATTAGTTAACACATCCCAGACACCATCGCACCCCATCACAATACACATGTCCGTATCTTTACGTCGGACATATCGATTCACATGAGGCTCCGATGATACAAATGGTTGGAATCTGACATCTCCTATTGATCTTGTAATAGCCAAGACACCATTCACTCTTCCTTTAGTCACATATCCGCCAACAGAAACTATTCGTTCAATTTCAGACGGTGCCGTTGCCTTATCGTCTTCAGTGAGTTGTTCATAATCTTGTTTTCGTACAACAATAGCACGCGAATCACCAACGTGAGCCGTGTAATATTCATTCGGCGTCACTAACAACACACACGCCGTTGTACCATCATTGAACTCCTTCTTGTTCACGTCCGCAGTCAACTCGTTGAACGTCTCAATGAGTGCGGCGTCGACTCCCAAGTTATTTTCAGTGAGTAAATGTTTCTTCAATATTCTCGCGAAGTGGCACGCAACGTAATTCGACGACTCCGCGCCTCCGTGCCCATCAAACAGCCCAATTAAATGGACTCCGCCCGCCGTGAAGTTTTCAATCAGAATCAGTGCGTCTTCCATTTGATCTCGTTTACCACACATTTCCGCACTCCCAAAGGTGAACGTGTCGTTTGAAATAGCGACGTTATTAAATCGCATCGAATTGGGTTTCCCAAGTGAGAAGTGTTCGGTCGGGTTTTGTGCTTTGAACGGGACGGGACCGGTGATGGGGGTTTTCAGTGTCGACGCGAACTTATTGAGCTTCACCTTATCATTAATAGTGCAGTGGAAATTCGTCAGTCGCGTCAATGTCGACGCAAAGAACATCGGGAAGTTCTCCGTCGAGGAGAAGTCTCCGTTATACGACAAGTCAAGTGATTTCAGTGACGTCATTGAGCACAAATTCGATGGGCAAGTCAAGATTTCATTCGTCGACAAGTCGAGATCTTTGATCGCAACCAAATTAGTAATAGGCGTGACATCTTTAATGAAGTTACACGACAATTCCAACATCTCCAAATTCGTCAACAACGAGAACTTCTCCGGCAGCTCTGGAATTTGGTTACAATTCAAAAAGAGTCCAACGAGTCTACCCATAGAAAAGAGGGACTCGGGGATCTTCGACAACTTATTGTGTTCAAGATGTAAAGAAGTCAAATTGGTTAACTCACTCATAGTGTCTGGGAGTCGATCTATGATGTTAATACCAAGAAGAAGTTCTTCCAATTTAGCCAAGCAGCTGTATGAGATATCCGGCAATGAGTCGAGATAATTGTTCGACATATTAAGTCTCACCAAATTCGTACACGTCGTGATAGCCATTGGGAATGAGTTGAATGAATTCGAAGACAAATCCAATTCAGTCAAACTTGTTCCTGTGAGCATCTCCTCAGGGACACTTCCAAGCATATTCTTTTGAATGATCAACGTCTTAATCACTGAGAGCTTCTTGATATTTGGAAAATCTTTCAATTTGTTTGAAGACAAGTTCAACTTGTGAATGCCATACTCCATTTCCGGCAAGTCCATTTCGACAATTTGGTTACTTGACAAATCAATATCTCCAGACTTAGGAAGCTCAGTGACCTTCTCAAGTTCTCCATTGGACAAATTGAGTTCGGAGACATTCGTAAACTTCTGAAGACCACTTGGAGGGACTTTCACTGACGTATGTTGAAGTGTTAACTTCTTCAAGCCAATAAGTGACATAAATGACTTTGGCAATGTCTTTAAGAGGGAATACGAGAAGTTAATTTCTTTAATAGTTGTCAAATTCGCGATTTGATCGTTAATTTCATTCACTGGATTTGCAGAGACATCTAACACAGAGAGTTTAGTCAACTTACATAACGATGGAGTGATCTTATCGATTCGATTGTTTGAGATGTCTAAGATCTGTAAAGACGCCATCTTCGACATCCCATTTGGTATTGTCGCGATTTTGTTGTCCTTCACTTTTAAGACGACCAATCCCGTTAACTCAAGCAATGGAGTCGGGAAGTTATTCAACAGGTTATTAGACATATCGATGAACGTGAGATTGGAGAGCTTCGACATGTGCTTTGGGATAGCGAGAATACGATTAATACTCATATCGATGTACCTCAGTGCTTGCATTGTACCAAACTCATCTGAGATTTTTGTGATTTGGTTGATGGACATATTCAACTCAGTCAAAGAAGTCAGTTTAATTGATTTTGAGAACTTCTTCAAATGGTTACTGGACAAGTCCAAAGTCTTAAGAGTGGGGATGTTAATCTGATTCGGTAACGTTTTAATCATGTTGTCATTCGCTCGCAATTTCTGCAGTTTTGGAAGGGAGTTGATTTGTGACGGCAACTCTTGAATTCTATTCATCGAGATATCTATGGAAACTAAATTCTTGATCTCTTTCTTGACTTCTTCAGATGGAAACTCAATCAAATTCTTCGCGTGTTTTACAATCTTCGCTTCGGCCATAACCTTTTCAAGATGTAATCTGACAGTTTGAGAGTTAATAAAACTATTTTAAGAATTCATATAGTTTTTTAATGATTATAATTACTATTTTAAATTTGGTTCAAAAGCGTTGTAAATTTGGAGATATTAACCTGTTTTAAGAAAAACAAGTTGAAATAACCGGCAAATTATTGCTAGTGGTGAGAGTTCTATTATTTTATTTATTTTTTGTTTTTGAATATTGAAATGGTTTATTTATAATTTTATTATAATTGTGCTATTGTAAAAAAAATAAATTATATAGTTTTTTTCAAAAATTGTAAAATACAATTTGAGTTGTTAAAAATGGAAAAGAGAGAAAAATAATTGAAAATTTGTATAAAAAAAAGGAATTAAAATTATAGTAAAAATGTTTATTTCAGGAAACTCACAATTTTTTGGATCTTAAATAAAAATAAATAATTATTTTGAAAAATAAAAACGAGATTATATAATTGTTTTTTCTTAGTATTCAACAAAGAAAAACTATACTAATATTAATAAAATATTATTATAATAATAACAATAAAATTAACCAAATTTATTTTTTTATAAAATAACAAAAATTATAATAAAAAAAAGTGTTTTAAAAAAAATGTTTTTCATTTTTTTCAAATAAACAAATCCATCTAATAAAAGATGGAGACCAAAGAAATACTGAACAAGAAAATATCCACTCCCGTTTTTTTCAATGACGAAAGAGATAGGGTTTGTCCTTAATACAATAGCATTTGATTTTAATATGTAGACCCCAGATGGAGACGACACCATTTGCGATGACAGCGATACAACTGATGATTACATGACAGTTGATTCAGAAGTGCGGACGAGTATCGAACAAAAGAAATTAATACATAAACGCCTTTCAGAAATTGACGATGAAGCAGACAACGCGTTTATCATTCGTCATTCAAACAGGGAGTCATATTTAAGTCCTCGTCTCATTAAATGTGTCACCGTTTGTTTTTGACATTCAACGGTTTTGCGTATTAACTCACCACGTAGTTCATTACTTTATATCTTCTTTTGATTGTGGTCTTGTACCAAATCAATTTGTACATTGGTGACCAACAGTACGTGTTTACAACGTCCGTTTTTCTACTTTTAATCGTTTCAGTGTTCCTATTAAACATGATCTACATCGACTTGTTGTAGATACGTGTTCAATGTATGGATTGAATACCGAGCTATACAAGTATCCTTTTATGTCTAAATTATTGTTACATTTTTAGTGGTTTATCTGTCATGTCGTTCCAATAAAATCACTCAATTTGATGGGTGATTTTCATATTTTTAATAGTAATAGTATAGTTTCATAACTAATTCGAATCGTTCATAATTTCCCTTCATTATAAAACAAATAAAAAAAACAAAAACTTGAATAATATTTCAGGTATTATCATTTTTAAATAATTGTATAGTTTCGTTAACTAATATATTTAAGGTTTGACAACCCATTAATATTTGGCCACACGTGGTTTCAAAAAATCTCAAGCATAATTCTGTGTGGAGTTTTGAAAAAAACCAATTCGTCGGTTTGATATACATTTTCGGGAAATTCATCGAGATTATCATCATTTTTAAACCAAAATTTCGTTGATTGCAATAATCATTTTTTTGAAACCATATTTTAATTCAAAATAATTATAAAGATATAAGAACATAAACAGCATAAAAATCAAGCCCAAAACTACGTTGTTCCCCACATCGACATTGTTCCAAAAACATTTGTGGAGAATTGCAAATAGTTTAATCCACACAAAGAGTAAAACAATACCAAATACTATATGAATTAATAAATTAATTATAAACAACTATTTAATTAATGAAATGTGTATATCGTCTCGAAAGAACGAAGTGACTTGCACCGTTCGATGTCATAGTCTTGTACGACTTCGTCTTGCCCAATTGAAACGCAACTGAAGTCTGCAGACTTTGTTAAGATGCTATATATCTCGTCATCAACCTCTGAGTCGTTATCAAAAAGATTTACAGGAGAGGAGTCAGCCGAGTCGAGTTTAAAATGTTTGCAGACCATGATGGAAGGTGACTTGGTTAGACGTCTTGGGATTGTTGTGACGTATTTGGCCATGATTTCAAGTCTGAAAATTGAGTTTAAACTTTTTTAAATAATAAGACCAAGATTCTCAGTCGAAACGACAAAAAAAAAGAAAAACAAATAAGGGTTGTCTTTTTCATTTTTTCGACCTTTTTTAGGATTTTTGACAACTAAAGTATAAAATCATCAAACGTTCATTTCTTTTTGCGATTGAAAGGCCTGTATTTTCCCAGTTATTTAAACATTTTTTTCAACAAAACGGCGTTATGAAAAAGTGCGTTTTGTCATGTAATTTTAGTTTTGCGAAATTATTTTGGCATTTTAAAGGAACTCTGTAGAATTTATAGGGAAAAAACGGGGATGTGTTTATGATCTGCACTTTTGTTATTTTGAAAAATCATTTGTAAGTTGTGAGAAATTTCAACAGTTTGTTACTAATTAATTTATTTCCTTTATTTATATTATTAAGAACATTTTATTGAACAATTTTTTGCCATTAATTATTTTTTTAATTATAATTTTATAATTTACCCGCCTTTTTCCACATAAATAATCACAAAATAAAACCTAAAATGTGTAAAAACTAAATATCGAGCATTTTTCATTTTTTTGAATTTCTTGTTAAAATCGAAAAAAAATAATATTTTTTTTGAATTTATATTATTAATAATACTATATTAATAATTTATATTCATATAGTAATAATTTATATGAATAATTTATTTTTGTTCAACTAAAATTAAATTAAAACTTTTTTATAATTATAATTAAAAAATAGAAACAACGAATTAAAAACGAATATCAACAACAAAATATAATGAAAAAAAACAAAAATAAATTGTCTTTTAAAATTGTTTTATTAAGTATTATCTTTTAGAATTAAATTAAATTTATTTAATAATAAAATATACTTGTTTGTTTTATATACAGTCATTATTCGATATAAGGGTTATTTGATATAAGGATTTATTCGATATAAGAGAGAAAAATAAGAGGAAGCCCTTATATCGAATAATAGAAAAAAAAAATAAAAAAAAGATATTTATGTGTTTGCTTTTTGTTGGTTATTTCATTATAAAAACTTAAAATGGTAATAATTGGATTAATTTGTCACTAAGTTAAAAAGTCAAATAAAATAATATAAAAACCATGTTTTATTATATTTTTAATTAAACATTTTTATTAAAATAAACAAAATAATAAATTTATAATAAAAATAGATAAACAAGTAAATTTTATTTAGAAATAATACAATGAATGTATTTGCATTCTTTCAAAAAGAATACTTTCCTTGACAACTACGATTCATTCCGTTCATTAACATTTACAGGAATGTCTTCATTTTCAGGTTCAATATTATGTAATCTTTTTTGTAATTCAAAAATTGTTTTATCTATTTGCTCTTTTTGGACAATAAGCGTCTCAATATTTTCTTTGATATCTTCAACTTCTTTTTCGTTTATTTTTAACAAAGTATTCGTGTCGTTGTTATACTCTTCATTCGTCATTGAAGCGGGTATATTTTCTCCTTCAAATTCCCAGTCATAATGAGGATCAATAATTTCGTCATAGTCTTCAAAGCAATTGCGAAACCCAGCGTGTTCCCAACAATTGGTTATTGTCATCTTAGTCACTTTATCCCAAGCATTTACACAAATCTCAATTGCGTTACCAACTGTGAAAGTAGGCAACATTCTCTTGAGGTTTACCGAACTTAATACAACATCCATAAAAAGGCGATGGTAATGCCTCTTAAAAGACATAATTATACCGGCATCATCTGGTTGATATTTGGATGTTGAATTTTCAGGAAGGAAAGTGAGAACTATATGCCTCAAACCAGTGAGTTCATATACGAAACAATTCTTTTGATCCTTGCCTTTAAACTCGTATCTCTCGTCAAGATCAAAAAGTTCGTTATTTGTTTTCAACGTCAAAGTGTGGCTGGGACAATTGTCAACTATTAAAAGAATAGTTCTATTTGGAGTTAAGCGATCAATTTCGTCATCCCAGGATTTCAACCAATAATGAAAGATATAAGTGGTCATCCATGATTTTTTCTGGTTGATGTATATTGTTTTAAAGATAGTAAGGTGAGGGTCTTTAAACCATCTTGGGTTTTTTGTTGGTCCGATAACCAAAAGAGGTCTTTTCTCTCCCACGAGAGAAGTACAAATCATTAAAGAAATACGAGCTTTTGACACTTTATAACCACTCTTCTGTGAATCATCAAGTGTCCTTTCGGGCAAAGCCATATAATACAAACCAGTTTCATCGGCGTTGTATACATCTTCTTTGGGGAACTCATTAACAACCTTTAACAGTTCTTCGAAAAGAGGACGAACCTTTACCAAATCTACAGAAGCCGCTTCTCCATGAGTTTTGTACATTTTAAAATTGTTTCTCTTGCAAAAATTTTGGGCCCATCCAATAGAAGCACCTTGGTGAATAGTATCTGAGTGTTCTTGAATAAAACATCTGGCTTGGGAAACCAACATAAAATAATCAATTGGTATTCCCGCTTCACGAACTTCATGAAACCAATTGATCATTGCTTCCTCAAGTTCCGGGTTCTGTGGTTTTCTTATTCGTTTATACGAGGATGGAAAGTTTATCAATGTTTCTTTAGAAATTGAACGCAAATGATAAACTTGCTTTGGAGAAATTACTATTTTTAGTTGTTGTCTTACAACTTCGATTACTTTCTGTGTATTTTGATAAAGATCAATTAATTCAATAATTTTTATTTTGTCTTGTAACATCAATGATGTTCTCGTTTTAACACGTTTGGATTGCATTAAAACTTAATGATTTAACAGATTTATTTGAAGTTTTAAGTCGAAACAAAGTTAGATACAAAAGTTTTATTTATTATGTTAATTGTGTTAATATATTTGTCTTTGTTTTTTTGATATATTATAAAATTTATTATTCATTTAAGATAAAAATAATTGCCAATTGTTTTCAAGACATAGGCAAAGTGTTTATTTTGGTTAGAAAAAAATTAAAAATAAAAAAAAATATTTTTGTGACAAAAAACAAACCGAGGTATTTATTTGTTAATTATACAATTCCTCATTTTTTCCCTTATATCGAATAACATTGGTACATGGTATTCCCTTATATCGAATAATGACTGTATTTTTGTTTTTTTTAAAGTTTTTAAAAATTTGAATTATATTAATGGAAATATAAATATTTATAGATTATTTAAATCAAAACTCATTTTAAAAGCAACAAATCTTTTTTTATAATAAACCATTAAATGTATTATATTTGAGTTAATATAAAACTATTTTTTAATTATTTTCTAATTATATTTTTTTGAGTAAAATATTAAAATTAATAATTTGTGTATTTAATTAGCATCAAAATAATTGTGTAATATAATTCATTTTCATTGAAATTTTTTTGAAATATTTTCTTCAGACTTATTTATATTTTAAATATCTTAAAAATAAATCTTTTTTCTGCAAAAAAAATCATCAACAAAAAAACAAATTTTTTAATTTTAATATTTTTTTGAATATATTTTTAGTAGTTTTAAAAGCAAAATAATTGTATTATTTAAATAATAAAACAAATGATAGTATATAGTACAAAAAAAAACAATTCTCATCAATAACATTTGTTTCAGCAAACAGCACAACTTTTTTTGCTCTCTCTTTTTCCTTTCGCTTTTTCCGTTTCGATTTGTTTCTTCATATCGTCGACACAAGACTTAACCAACTCATTCACAAATGTTGGTACTTCCTCTTCGTTCAAGCACGAGACTTCTTTGAACTCGCACGACCTCGCCACACAAATTTCTTGAACTTCTTGTCGTGTCACTTTCCACTGTAAGTCTCTTTTATTCGCAACAAGTAGAATTCGACATTCATTTTCTTTTAATCTTTCGACAAGGCCTAAAAGACCTTTAGCCACTGATAGTGAATCTCTATTATCTACTGAAAACAAAACTAAGACATTGGACGCCTTTTTCACATCAGAAACTGTCACTCCACCTTCAACTCCTTCGGTCTCGTCTAATTCCACTTTATACGTTTCTCCTTTGATTGTGACGTCTTTTTCTCTCTATGTGTCATTCTTTATAGTATTTGATAGTATTTATTATAGTATTACAATTTTAATTACTCTAGAGTTATTTAATAGAGTGTATCATGTTAAAATGTTTTCAAAAGTACTCTTCAGTGTACTGTAACTAAACGAACATATTTTTCGCCTACAACTTTTTCTGTGCCAGTGTAATCCCCAAAATATCGTTGAATAAATGATGTCTTCCCTGTATCAGCAGATCCAGCCAAAACTATTTTCACTTTTAACATGCTCTATCGTCGGTAATATTCAGTTCTTGGGGCAGCATTTCTATTTTTTAAATTGAATAATTCTTTTTCATTTTTATATTATTGGGTGTAGTTATATTACTATAATTATACAATTGAAACGCAACTTCTTGTTCTATATTAAGTAGTCTTTATTGTACTCTAAAAATTAGTTTTAAAAGAAATTGACATACATTAATTAAACTTGTAATTAAAAAGCTATATGCAATTGTCATATTTATATTATAAAATTATAATATAAATTCTAAATTTAATAGTAAAAAGATACATCAATACAATACAATCATTCCACGACTAAGCTCTTAGTCGTTTTAGACATTGAGTGTACCCAATACTGAAGTGTTGATGGGGTGAGATCTTGATACTGTTCCGGGTAAGCAGCTACGAGGTATTTCACTGCTTTAGTAAGTCCCATTGTACAGAACGCATTGACAGCTCTTCGTTTTATTGCTTGGCACCATCTTTTCTTTTTGATGTTCTTTCTGTTGTTTGTTCTTTCACAAATTTCAAAGGTAGTTGGATTGGAAGGTTCAAACACGGAGAATGGACTTCGAGGCATTGAGTGTGTGTCTTACTATTTTTCAGTTTATATCTCAAGTATTTCGTTTGTCGCTCGATGAATATATTTCCACACAAAATGAGATGGCAATTCAATATTTTTCACAAGTTATTGGTGAAAACTGAGAGTAAAATAAAGGTATTTTTGTTCGAATTATAAGTAACCTTTTCACTCCCCTCTTGTTTCTGTTTATAAAAAATAATTCTTATTTTAGAACGATAGAAGGTTCACTTCAACACATCCTCAATATTTATTTTTTTCTTTAAGTTCTATTCGTTTCGTTGGTATTCTCGAATCGAACGGTTATTTGATGTGCGATAAGTTATACAAATATTTGAACAAATATACCGCAATATTGATTTAATAAATCGGGAATAATTGTTATTGTTTTTATACTAAAATATCGAACGAACAATCATTTATTTAAAACTTTTTTTTGTTTAAATAATCGGGTTATTTCGATGAAAACAAATAACCATTAAAATATTTAATTAAAAAATGGAAAGAAGTT
Source organism: Entamoeba invadens IP1 (assembly GCF_000330505.1). Taxonomy (NCBI): domain Eukaryota; phylum Evosea; order Mastigamoebida; family Endamoebidae; genus Entamoeba; species Entamoeba invadens. The sequence continues at coordinate 26,453 of NW_004440383.1, forward strand.
AAATATAGTAAAGTCATTAATATATTTATTCGAACAATTGTATAAATTATTGAACTTTTTTTAATTATTTTTAATAACTAGCATTTTTATTAATAATAATTAAATGACTACTTATTACATTAAAAATTCGGGAGTAAATGGTCAAAAGTTTAATATGCTGATATTTCAATAATTTATCCAAAAACTGCTCTTCAATTGAAGTTCAATCGCCACAAAAAATATTATATTTATTAAGATAATATAGTTTTTAAATTACAAAATTTGGTTCAATATTAAAACCAATTTGTTATACTTTTATTAATAACAAATTGAAAATAATTAACCGAAAATATTCAATATTTCAATAACATTTCAATAACAATAATCATTTCTATTATCATTTATAAATGTTTTACTAACAATTGTTAGTAATAAAAAAACTATTATCGAATTAATATACAAAATAAATAAATAAAATATATTATTATTCTAGTAAATACTATAAAAAACTTAAAAAAAACTACGGTCTTTTCACTACAGTTAAAATTTCTCATCTGGAGTTGAAGTTAGTTTTACCTGCCTTTGGTTGCTTAGAAGCGGTCTTAGCCTTTGGATGGGCTTCCTTCTTTCCCTCCTTCTTTGCTTCTTTCTTAGCGGCCTCCTTCTTAGCAGCATTAGTTGCCTTGATTTCCTTAATTTTTGCGATGGCTTCTTGTCTCTTCTTAGCGAGTTGTTCTGGGGTGTATGTCTGCTTTCTCTTGGCGATTTCTTCGGCAGAAATTCCGTGGTATCCTCTAATCACCTTGATAACTCTCTTTGCCTTCTTCTTGCCGACAACTTCTTGTTGAAGACCCTTTTTGTTGAGTTGTCTGTAGATCGCAGTCCAGAAGACCTTTCTTGGGTTGGTCTTTCTCAAGAACGCAGACTCCGACTTCTTAGTAATGAAAGTGAAGACTTTCATGTCCTCTCTCACAAACTTGCGGCCCTTACCAATTGGGATTTTAAAACCGCTGAACGAGCAGACTTGGGTCCTAATTATGAGCTCCCACCTTTCAGTATAACAACAACACAAACTTGATCGACATAACTACTCTTCAGAGTTATTGTAGGGTTTCTTTTTCAGTTTCTTTGGGCTTGACTCGTATAGTTTATTATACTATATTTTACCATAAATTTATAGTTTCATGGAAAAACATTTATTGGTCAAAGAGTTCAAAAAAGTTATTGAAAAAGTGAAAAAAAAGGTGGGGAAGACTAGTTGAAAAAAAGGTGGAGTTTATAAAAAAAAGAGTGAGTGAAAACTTGAACAGAAAGTGTAGTCCAACGAGTAAATTACTTGTCCTTCTTTTCATTTCCCAATTCAAAGTGTTTGCATCTCTTCATGCATTTTTGGAGTTTGTACTTGCACTTGGAGCACTCAAGTTTCAAAACAACCTTCTTTGTAGTTTTTGCTTTCTTCTTGAAAACTGGCTTGGTCTGACCTCCGAAACCTTTTTGCTTACGATCGTATCTTCTTTTACCTTGAGCGTGGATAGAGTCCTTTCCCTTCTTGTACTGTGACACTTTGTGTGGAGTGTGTTTGTTGCAGCGGGGGCAATACGTCTTTCTTGCCTTTGGAACAATAACCATTGGACTGGACTCTAATAGTTCTCTCTCTTTTGTCTTCAGGGTTTCTCTTACTATCCTATAACCGTTAGTACTTCTTACTATTTTTATAGTTCATTATTCCTTCTTGTGTTCAATTATAGAGGTATAGATTTTTGTATTATCAATTTATTACTATTTATTTATGAAATTATTTATAAAAAATGTATTATAACATAATAATATTATTTTTAAGTATTATAAAATAGTATAAAATAATAAATTATAATTACAATAGTAATTATTTTTATTTGAGATATTATAGTTATAAAAAAACTAAACTAATAAATGAGTAATGTTTTTGGTTTTGTTGTGTTTGCTTGGAGTTGGGTATGGTGAAGTACACCCACTCAAAAAAGAAGAGTATTCCAAGTTTATTGACAAAAACAAATTTGTCCTTGTGAAGTACTTTGCCCCGTGGTGCGCACATTGTAAAGCACTTGCCCCAATTTTCGAGGAACTTTCGAACATAACAGATAACGTTGCTTTTGCTTCTGTGGATTGCGACGACCAAAAAGAGGTTTGTCTTGGTGAGAAGATACAAGGGTATCCAACGATCTTTCTGTTTAGAAATGGAAAGAGAAAACCATTTGAAGGCGAGCGTTCTCTGACAGGCATTCAGTCTTTTCTAAAAGCCAACGTCGAGAGGCGCCTTCAAAATGTCACCGAAAGTGATGTTATTCGAATCAAAGAAGAACACAAAAACTGTGTGTTCATCCGCTTTAACAAAGACCCCTTAATTAATGAAGTTGTTGAGATAGTCACCGACATGGTGGAGTTCTTAAAATTTTACACCATCTTCAATGACGACACAACAAAGAAAGTTTCGTTCGAAGTATACAACGTTGAGCGTAACACTAGTTACACCACCGAGTCTGTAATGGTCGAGGAAGTCAGTAGAAAAGAGGTCCAACGTATTGTCGACTTCATCAATTTAAGAACATTCCCCATCTTTCCTATCATTGACTTCCCACTCTTTGAAAGAGTTCAAGACTTACCAGTATACTCTCTTTGGTTCTTTTATAACTCCACGTTGACTCAAGACCAAATTTCAATGTTCAAGTCGTTAAAAGGAAAGTACGAAGATATCTTGTTCTTCGCTTTTAATAACAAGATTTCGGAACAACAGGTGATCCATATGCACCACTCTGGGTCTCTATTTCCAGTTATTAGTTTGCTCCACCCTAATAAGCGCAATATTTACGTTTTTGACGAAAAAAGAGAAATCTCACTGACGTCAATCTCTCACTTTCTTGACAACGTGTTGAACAACAAAACAAAACCATTTTTGGCGGTCTCAAACTTAACTAAAGACGATGAAGGAAAAAACCTGAGAAGAATCACAGGAAACGAGTTCGAAGATTTCATCACACCAAAACGAAAGGTCCATTTACTCATTTTCTGCGCAAAGCGGTCGGAAAATTGCCAGAGGTTCCTTAACAACGTGTTTGAGAAGATTGCAAATCTGACAAAAAATTTCAAATATTTTGAGATGGCTTGGATCGACGCGTCAACCGATGATGTGGGACCAGAATGGGACTTGGAAAGTATTCCAAGATTGTTCATTTTTGACGGAACGAAAGACGAGATAAAGAAAGTCATGATGAAGGATTTGCCGAATGAGCAAAACTTGATGGAGTTTCTTGGGCATTTTGTACCCGAACTTGAAAACAAAAACAATGATCTGGAAAAGGAGAATGGAAATGATATTAAGACAGAATTGTGAAAGATTTGAATTCAAATGATTTTTATATACTTCATACTTTTCTTTATTACAATAAAATTGTAATTGAATAATAATAATAATAAATTAATATAATAATAAATTGTAAATAGTTTAATAAGTGAAATAGACAAATTGGGCTATTGTTTACTATAACAATAGTTTTTAGAAGTAAAATACAAAGAAATAATACACAAAACAAAGATTGTGAATCAAAACAAGATTGAGAAGTGATAGGATTGTTAATGGAACTTGAAAACACAAAATGAGCCTCTCAGATGACGACATCCAAAAACGGATGGACTTACTCACAAGGTCTATCGCGACGGGGTGCGGGAACCCATTTTGTACCAATAAATTGTGCAAGTCAAACCCTTCGCATGAACCGTTTTCAAGCGACGACAACACCGGAATCATTGTTGAATACGCCATTGGAGACTACCACATGTGCCAACCCTACATCAGTGCAAATGACGTTTATAAACTAACTCCCGACTTCTTCAAGAATGAAAGAAACATCTTGCAATACCTTACACCGTTTTCACTCGCCACGTCTTTTCGAA
>NW_004440383.1:30461-59899 GCF_000330505.1 Entamoeba invadens IP1
AAGTGGTATACACTGCAGCAATACACTTTTTCGAGGAGGTTTTAATGTACACGCCAAGCAGTGCAGTAAAAAAGTTTTTCGAGAGCGCTGGACAATTTAAAAGTAATGAAAAGGCAATTGTTCTTTGCGCACCATATAAGTTATGCTATTACAACTTCTTCTTGGAATTTTATTACAACTTGGGAACGTCTGCAGAGAACAAAGAGCCTGTTGTCAATTTACTGAAAGAGATGAACAACACACAACTGAAAACAGTCCAAACGTCACTTCATGACTGCCTCTATGAAATGTTTAATAGAGGGACTTCAAAGAGCTCAAACAACTACAAACATTTACTTCCAATGCTAAGGATATATTATGAATTGTACGAACTCAATTTAGTAAGAAAATACACGTCGTATACGTGCTTCTATTTGAAGTCAATTTCAATTGAAAGAAATTGGTCAGACGACTTTAGAGCGTTTTTAGAACAAAGGTTTGTGTTTGTATGTTTATTGCCTTAATAATCAAAGACTAAAGTAGTTTGTCTCATAAAAATGTGTCGATATTGCATTCCAAATTATGCTTTTTGAACAAACTCTTCTTTCGTTCATTTCACCATGTTTTTATAAATGTCCCACACCTCTTTCTCATAGCACTATGAATTAATACGAAATAAATAATTGATACAACAGAGAGGGACTTTTATCGTATCCGTTTTGCATCGAATTGTATACACGAGTTCTTGTCCTTCACAAAGAGAATGAGTTGGACAAGAAAGACGCGATCAGATTGGAGTTTGAACGCGCAAACACGTTTTTTATAAAACCCTTTTTGGAGTTGAATGTTGAGAGGGAAAACTTGTTATTAACGTCGATGAACGGGTTGTTAAATCGAGATCCCTTAGACTTCAAAAAAGAGCTCAAAATCCAGTTTATGGGAGAGCCTGGTGTTGATCAAGGAGGAGTGTCGAAGGAGTGGTTCAGTTTGATAACCAAAGAAATATTCAATGTCGACTTTGGGATGTTTTCGTACAACAAGAAGACGAGGTACTTTTGGTTTTCCTCGTGCAGTGAGGACATTGTGGATTTTGAACTGATTGGAATTGTGTTGGGGCTTGCAATTTACAACGACATCATTCTTGATATTTCATTCCCACACATTTTATACAAAAAGTTGTTGGGAGAACCAATCACGTTTGAAGACTACAAGGACTTCGACCCGGAGTGCTACACATCGCTTGTCCAACTCAAGGAAGTGGCGAAGACGGACGATTTGTCTGCGCTCGGAATGTACTTTGAAACGACGAAGGACGTCTTTGGAGAAATTATAGACGTTGACTTAATTCCAAATGGGAGAAACGTGCTTGTTACAAACGACAACATCGACCAATACATCACCGCGTTTACAGACTATTTTTGCAGTTCTTCGATTGGGAAACAGTTTGGAGCATTTAGGAAAGGGTTTTTGAGGGTGGTAACATCACCCCTGATACTTGTTTGTTTCTATTTGATATTTCTGTTTTGTTGGAGTCACTTGATAGTTACATCCAGATGATGAGACCAGAAGAACTCGAGTTAGTGATTTGTGGAACAAAAGAATTCGATTTTGTTGCGCTAAGGGAGTCGTGCGAATATAAAAATTATAAGAAGGATTCTCCCGTCATTCAGTGGTTTTGGGAAGTTGTGTTTGACCTTGACATTGAGCAAAAGAAACAGCTGTTGGTCTTTGTGACATCGAACGACAGAGTGCCAGTGGGAGGACTTGGCAACTTGCGGTTTTTCATCGACAAATACGGCGAGGTGGATAGATACCCAACAGCGTCCACATGTTTTAACGCGCTTCACCTCCCTCCATACCCATCGAAAGACATCCTCAAAGAGAAGTTGCTTTTTGCGATTCAAAATGCGACGGGCTTTGGTTTAGCTTGACGCGTTTTTTGACATACTTTTTTGTTCCTTAAGTTTCTGTATAATTTAACTACGCAATAACTTCGATATACTTATCCCATAATTTTGTGACTGTCATAAGATGGACACCTTCGGCGTTTTTCTTTTCTTTTCACCACCAAATAACAAGTTGTTCTCCAATACGCTTGTAGCGCTTAATTTCTTCTATTACCACAAAAAAAGAAACCATTTTATTCCTCAATAGACGAAAAATTGAGGAACTAAAAACTCAAAGAATGCCACGACCACGCTTGAAAGACAAAGGGGAAGACTATTTGAAAAAACAGAAGCAAAAGTCCCGCTCACAAGAGGCGGCTTTGACGAACGCGTTTTTGGACATATTAATATCGAGCTTTGGGTACTCGATGAAGTACTTAAAATCGAAAGGCGCGACAAAGACGGTGAAAATGATAGTGCCTTCGCTCTTAACAAAAGACGATGTGACATACACCCGAGAGCAAATTATGAAGAAATCTGCCGATGTGTGTAGTATATATACATTACCCGAAGACGCAACAGAGAAACAGAAAAAGCGCAATGAAGAGGCGCAACTTGCAAATGGCATTTTAGCGATATTAAAAGGGCACGGTTTTGACTTTAAAACAAAGAACACGCGGCCGTGTAAAAAGACGACACAACTCATTCGCGTGACGGAGTTAGTGTATCCCGATAAAACGACTGTTCTGAAGACAGCGGCATTGATCGAGAAAGGCGCCGAGTTTTCCAAAGTTGTTGAGCCGCTCATGAAGAATCGTGAGGAGACAATCACTTCAAACAACTTGAGAATTAGCAAGGAAAGTTTTTCGAGTCTGAAGAAGATGTTACAAGACCAACCCAGTGACACGGCAGATGACGTTGATATGAATGAGAGCATAACACCAAGTGATTTGATTGCCAAACAAGAAAGTGTCATTCCAACGACAGACACCATTGTAGTTCCGATTGTCGCGAATCACATTGAGCCTCCAGAGATCCGTGAGTGCTTCGATATGGAAGAAGTCAAGCAAGAAAGTGACGAAGACGCCAAAGAAAAGATGGACAACACTTTTCATCCTTTACAACTGCAACCAAGTAACCCTAATTGGCACATCCATGACGACCAAGAAAGTGTTCTTCTTAATATGATGAATGAGGCCGAAAGCGCAAAGGAAAATGTCGTGTTTGAAGACGACGAGACGATAGAAGACCCCGTGGAGTCAAATGGGAATCTGTTGGAACATGAAAACTCGTCGACGTTCAATAGAAATCACCCGTCCGTCGACATCACGTCGTCGAATGGATTTCTCCAAAAGTAACGAGTTTACTGGAATTGTAATTGCACTTTTCATACGCTGTTGTGTTGTTTGTTGTGTCAAACGAAGAAAACGAAGGCTTCAATTACTTCCAAATCTTGATGATCCCATCGCGCGAAGCACTACATAGGAAATACGACTGTGGAGATGAAAGCACTGCAAGAGCCGTTATAGAGTCTAAGTGATGGTCATTGTCTGTGAGTCCAATTCCTCTCTTCTCGCGTTCGACGGGGAAACAACGAACACAGACGATGTTGTGTTCGATGGTTGTTTCGAATGTGGGCGGCTTTTTAAAGTCGCCGATAGCATAACTACTTGAACCTTGTGAGGTCTCGATGTCCCAGAATCGTAAGATATGATCACTGCCACCCGATATAATATAACGACCATATGCCATTAAAGACGTGTTGGCTAAATAAGGAAGGTACACATTGTTTTGACTCTGAGCGATGCATCGTTGTAAGTTCTGTAATAAACTGTCGAGTTGTTGAACGCCATAATCTTCCGGACCCATTGAGAAAGAAGGCTTAAAACGACTGCGTTCGACTTTTTCGATGATAGTGTCTAACTCCGGTATTTTAGTGCCAAAGTCTTCGAAGTGCAATAACAATTTCAAGTTCTGGTTTTTAATATCCCAACAGAAGACATCCCCATCGCGAGTGTTCGTTGCGATGTTCTCATCTTTCAAAAAGATGATGTCGGTGATGGCGGAGTGTGTAGGGACTCGCCACCCGATGTTCGCGATGGTATGCCGCAAATCCCAACATACTAAATACCCGCGATTGGTCCCAACTATACAATACTCCCCACTCGGGGCTACAGCCATCGCAGAGACATAACCCAGTCGTGGATCATTTTCTTTCATTATTCCAGGCACTTTGTCGCGAATGTCCCATACCGCTAATGTGCCGTTTTCACATATAATTGTCACAGACTTGGGGTCCGCATTTTTCTGAATTTGAATGATCTTGGAATTCAACTTGAAGGATTTAACAAGTGAAGTCGACAGTACACTCATCTTCTTCATATCAACAAACACACGGTGAAGCTCGACTGTGCCATCTTTATACCCAATGACTATCCCATTACTCTTTGCGATTGTACCAAAACAGGTCACTCCACTCTCGCCTTTCAAGGTCGCCCGTGAACGCATCACTTCTAGCGACTCCACTCCCATGATGTCCCACACTTTCACAACTCCACTCAAATCACCACTCACAAAAAAGACGCCCGTCGCACCAGTCGCCACTACGACTATTGGCGCTCGGTGCTCTGTCAAATGCGCAACACAAATTCCTTGGAACGGTTCTGTCTTCAATATGGGTTGGACCGAATCGAGAAATCCCAACTCGGGGATACTTCTTGCACGAGGGGGAGAAGTGCCTTGGATCACTATTTGGTATCGCGAACTGTCTTTGGTGCATGGAGTCGTTGGATTGATCATAGGAATATAAGTGTGTGTTGGATCGTCCGGGTTGACACCCCATAACGGTAACACTTTCAGCTCGTCGTTGAGTCGAGCGAACATGTTCTGTTGTGCGTTAGTGAGTCGAGAAACACATTCCTTCACATGGACAAGGTATGGTATCAATTTCGAAAGACACTTATCCGGGTTTGTCACCCCAGTCGACTCCAATTTACTCACCATCTCGTCAACATGTGTCGACATTGGGATATCCATTCGATCAAAAGATCTCAGCGCGTTCCTCGGAATCGAAGATAACAGCGACGCGTTGATATGCGCCGACGTGATATTAAACAGTCGAATACGAAGCATTGTATTCACGTGGGGAAGAAGGAAGCAATGGCGTTGCGCGTCGCTCAATTTCCCGGCAATGACTTCCAGCAGCATAGCTGTAGCTTGTCGAAGTGTGATATTGGGGTGGACCAACAGTGGGCAGACGGACGGGATAATACTATAAATATAGCTTCTTGAAACTATATCGAAGCTCACGCAAGATGTTAAAGAGAGTAATGTTTGGTGGACTAAATACTCATGTGTGCTATACAAATACTGTTGTAATATTGGATAGAAGTTCAATTCAAATTCCTTTGTTCCATAGACCTTCCCGACAAGTGGGATTTGCTCCAAGAAGTAGAGGATCAAGATTGGTTCTGTTGTTTTGAAGATATTGATATATTGTAACAACTCATTGTGACTCTTGTCATGTCCACAAAACAACGTGAGCGATGAATACGCGACGATGAGGTTTCGAGTGATGTGGAAGTTCTTTCTTTTAATCATCTGCTTGTAACTTTCAAGGAAGAAGTGGGAGAGCACTTCGTGCTCATCCATCTTGAGACTCCCGTCTTCTTCTTTCAGCGCAAGTTTCTTTGACAGCTCAAGTAATTGAGAGAAGAATGAAGTGTAGACAATAGCAAAGGACAAATTATTAGGGTTAGCTACTGTCTGTTCAATCGTCGGTAATATGTAATTCGGGAAGAGTAAATGCGCCGAAGGGGGGAGTTTCTCGAGGAATGTGAGTGTTTTCACAAGTGTCCGAAGTGCTCTGGACTTGATTGGATTACTTGAGTTTGCGACAATCAAGTCGACTAAGCCTGGGGTGACTATCATATAAAGTGCTTCATCATCAGAATAACAGATTAAAGCGTCGACTAAAGACAATATAGTATCCAACACACTTTCTCGTGTGAGTCGCATACTAAACAATATCGAGAAGATGATCGAACTACTCACAAATGGGTCTTCCTTCTTCATAAAATACTTCTTCATCTCTTTTGAGTCCTTCAATTCGATCTCTTCGCTCTCCGGTGTAATTTGTTCCGTCAATTTCCTCATCGAGTCCAATGCTTCTCCTCTTGCTTTCGCATCCCCCCATTGTCCACTCAACAGTTTTTCAAGGTGTTTGTGGAGTTCTTCCGTTTGTGTGGTGAGCTTTTCCAATTCAACTGCAAGTTGCGACGAATGTGACAAAGTGGCCTCGTCGGGTATCACTTGGACTTCTCGCGTGACTGTTTTCTTCTTCTCCGATATTCTCTCGATCTTAAGGACTTCGCGCGCAAACCCGATGATATCGGGCAACACAACTTCTGCCGAATTTTGTTGTGAAGAGTATGAGAGTTGTAACAGTTGTGCGAAGTAGTTAGGTACATTCATCGAAAAGGTGTCCAGACATTGTGCCGCTGTGGGTCGATTCTGTGGGTTCGCGTCAACCATTTTCATCACAAGATCCTTCACAAAGTCCACCTTAATCGCGTCAAGTGCTTCGCCAATTGAAAATTTCCCTGCTTTATAGTCCAAGATATTCGACACGTCAAACAGTGCATTCTCCGTGAACAAATAGACTAACACGCATCCAAGAGAGAACACATCAGACATCGTCGTGCATTGTTCAAACATGTTCTCTGCCTTCAAATTTGCTTTAAATCTCTCTGGCGCAACACAACTCGATCGATTAAAAAAGAAGTTCAGGTCGTATGGATTGTCGTCGGGTAAATAGAACGGTTTGAATGGCGCAAAGTCACAGATGTATGGCGTGTTCGATGTGGTTAAAAGGATGTTCTCCGGTTTGATATCGCCATGGACGCACCCCAAGTTATGAAGTGAATACACCGCACTGACTATTTGATATGAAATAAAGAGTTTCTCATGAACAGTAAGGACCGGGGATGTCCTCACTCGATCCGCCAAATTATATGGCAAATGTTGTCTTTGATAGATAATGATATTCCCATTCTTCCCTGTCTTCCGCGTGACAAAATTCAGTAACCCATTCGTGTTTGTTATCGCTTTGTTAACACGATGTAGCCGTTGCATCAGGTCATTCACTTTGTCTGTGTCACTCGGTTGGACCGAATATAACTTGGTCATCAACATTCGCCGGGACCGGGTGTCCCGTCCTTTAACCGATCGCGTAAACATGTCACTCCCTATATTCTCGGCTTCATCAAGACCGCAGATATCGGTAAGTTCTAATGAGTTCAGAACATCAGACGATGTCGATAGAGTATTCCCCATAAGACTTTTGAGTTCCCAGTTTGTATTTTGGTGTTTTGGTTCGACAAAGTCAAAACATGGAAAATGTTCTATTCTATTGTAGTATTAAAAACTATTTATTATTCTATAAAAAACTATCATTTACATCTTTTAATGCGATTCATTTGTTTTGACACATGTCGTCGAAGATCTTCTTGAGGTCCGATTGAACAGATTTCTTGGTAGACTTTCTTGGCTTCTTTTCTTTCGCAAATTTTGTTTCCTTTTCGGGACCAGAGATTTTGATAAATTTACCACCACATGTCTCTTGGTGCTTTTTGTACCAAAAGTCATTGGGGCCTGGCGCTCTGTTCATTGACCTTTTCACATATCCATAAAATGGTGGCTTATCGCGACAAGTCCCGTCACATCTCCAAACGTGTTTCTTCAAATTGTTGCACTCATCAAAAAACGTGTGAAACACAGTCACATTCAAACACGTGTGTTCATTTATCACCGTCATCCACTCATGAAATCGTGTTCCGTGCGAGTCATCATCTCTTGTATGCGTTCTAAACAAATGGGCATGAACACTTTCATGAACTAATGTGGTTACAGTATCTTTTGTAGGTCTGTACGAGAGAATTCCCTGTGAAAGTCTTATAACACAGCCATTCGGCTTTCCATAACAAATCCCAGCACACGATGTCATCCGTTTCGACCACTCAATTGTTGTGTTTGTGATGTGATCTCTGAACATCATTCTGTTTATATGTTTAAAGCACTCGTTGACATCTATGATATCCTTTTGTATCTCCTGATTAATAAAATCCGAAGCATTTTTATAATGTGTCATAAAGTATTGTATATCGCTTTCGTGCAACGTTGGTTGGTACTTGAAGTAGTCGAACCCTGTTGTTTCCACGATGACGTACATATCCTCTTCTTCCCTCTTTTTTGTCCCACCAAATTCAACTTCAGGTGTGTTGGTCACAATTTGTGTGTTGAGTTCCTCCAATTCTTTTTCTCCCTCCACAAAGTCGTCTCTTTCTATTGTCGGGTGGCACATGTTTATCACTGTCGGGTCGTTATAAAAAATGAGTTTCGGGATGACGACTTGATCCACATCAATTATACTCATTTGTAAACAATTTTTTCCAGTTTTTTAATTTCTTAAATTCACTCTCTTTCTCATTGCCTCAATCTTTTACGAAAATGAGAAACAATAGAAAAATTAAAACAACCATAACTTAACTATACCTCCTCATAATTTAAATGGCAAATTTGGGATCGGAAGACTCATTTTGGTCTTTGCTCTCTTTTACTTCCTGCGTCGAACTGGGGACTTTCGGGAAGTCCATTACAGTATTTTCTTCCGGTATTTTGATATCTCCGTCAAACATATCGTCGCCCATCTCTGCCAATTCTTCGAGTCAATTCCATGCTTTCTAAAAAAAGGTATAATTAATTAGAATAGTTACTAATATCTCCAATAACTTAAAAATATAGTTTTGTAATAATTAACTATAATTACCAACATGGTTCTAGTAATATATTAATAAAATGAACTATATTATATACATCAAAGTGTTTGAGACAATCCTCAATGTCAAAAGAGGAAACAAACCGTCATCCAACGCCGCCTCGTCCATTCCCGTCGTGTCTTGCATCAAAATTTCACCGAAGTCGTTTTGGTCTTCTGCGAAATTTGCCATTTTGTCCTGAACATCTTCGATACCATTCAAGTCGAATTGACGAGACAACGCTTGCATCTGTTGATTCGACTGTTCCATTGCTTGATATATCTTTTGGTAGTCTTGCATCTTTTCGACCTCGAATTGCATGTTCTGTAAATTCATATTGTATTTATCAGACATATCTCGGTGCTGATCAACTTGTTTCTTCTGTCGGAGAAGAAGAAGCGCCTTTTGTCGATATCGCGTACTCTCGGCTCCAGACGACTTCCGCGAAAGTTCTAAATTTTTTCGGATCTCCGCATCCAACTCTTGGGACTTTTTACTTAGACTCTCGGAGCGCGATTCTAACGTCGCGCGAGTTTCGTCAACTGACACTACGTCTTTTTTTCCAATAAAACGGTTCAACATCTTTCAATAAAAGTTGTTTTGTAGTTTCTTTACTATTTCAAAGTTAAACTTTACTTTATGTTTATTTAACTTCATTAACATTTAAACTACTATTTATAATAAAATTTACTATAACTTTTATTATAGTCAAACAAAACTTGTTGTTTGTTTAACTAAAATAAAACTAGTTTTTTATTTTAACTAGTTATCTGGTTTTTAAATGGTATTAAAACTATTAATAAATTAAGTATAATTAAATATAGTTAATATTGAACTAATATAAAAATAACAAATTTCCTCATTGTGATTTTTAATTAAAATAGAACATTTTCCTCAATTTGGCGGCCCTATTTTAAACAAATAAACCTAAAACTTTTCTATTGAATTGAAAAGTTTTATTGGCGACAATACTATTGAAAAAATCATTGAAAACAAATAATATAATTAATAATAAAATAACTAGTACCAAATAATAGTATGAAAAGAGGACTGTCAAAGGTCTATGGACGTATCTGAGAAAGGAGCAACTCCCGCGCCACCCGAGGTTGTCGGGCTGATTACATCAAGAACTTCTGGACGTGCTGAATTTATGCGAATTAAAAAGAGAAAGAGTAGAGACGAGGAAGCATCTTTGGCAAATTCATATTTATTTTTGTTATTGAGTGAGTGTGATGGAAAGGCGGTGATCAAATACACAAAAATTGCACAAAAAACAGTGAAACTTTATTCAGTTGAGAGTTTGTCGTTTGACAACATGACTTTTACACAAGATATGATTCGGGAGGAAGGACGGAAGTTGCTTCTAAAAAACAATTTTAAAAAAGAAGATTTGACAACCGATGGAATGAGCGAGAAGCAACAAAAACGAAGTGTTGAGGCAGAGATGAGTAATGGATATCTTGAACTTCTTATTGGACATAAGTTCATTGCCGATATTAAACAAACAAAGTCAAGTAAAAAAACTATAAAAATGGTAAGAATTTCTAAATTGACAAGTCCTTCTGGTACCGATTTCTCAAAATCCTACCTCGGCAACATTGGAAATAAGTTTGCTGAGTTGGTCCAGAACGGTTTTCGAGGACACAAAACACTGAATTTAGATCGTCTTTTTGTAGATGAGATTCGACAAATGATAACTTTGGGATTGATAGATGACAACTCGAATCAAAACGATGAGACAGATAAGGATGGGAAAATGGAGGAAGACAACAAGGAGAACGAAGAGAAAGTCGAAGTCAACGATAAAATCGAAACAGAAGAAAAAGTAGAGACGGTCGAAATTGAGAAAAAAGTCGACCACCCAACAGAACTAACCGAACCAAGCGTTCAACCAGAACCACGTAATGAAAAATCGCTCGAGAAAGAAGAGAAAGAGCCAGAGGTACTATTACAAACACCAGAAGCAGTGACTGAAATGGAAAAAAGTAAACCAATGGAAACAGAATGTATTGGAAATGATGAACAGCTGAATCAACCAGATCTTGTGGGTGAACAGATATTCGTATTCAACGCAGGAAACGTGTTTAGAAATGAAGTGGATGACACAAAGTTCTTTGTCTCCCTCGATGAGATCCCATATCTCAAGAGCATCAAAAAATAACGTTTATTCGCACTTGTAACTACAATTTATGGCTTTTTACTATTCGCGTTACTTGCGTCAATCTCGCCAAAACAGCTTGGAAATTTTCAAAAAACAAATTTTTGTTTTTTGAAAAAACACAAACCCACACAATGAACTACAGCACACCTCCCATCAAGTACAAGCCATCAAAAATCACTGTTATCGGCGACTCTGGTGTTGGTAAGTCTGCTCTGATATCACAATTTCTGAACCGTGTCATTGACCCAAACACCCAACCAACTATCGGAAACATAAGTGCAAACACAAAGTTGGATGACGGCACCGATACGCTGAATGTTGTAATATGGGTTTGTATCTTTTGTTATCTATCTATATTTTAATAAACAGGATACAGCTGGGCAAGAGCGATTCAAGAGTATGACGGACTTGTTTTTCAGAGAAGCGCGTGGTTGTGTCATTGTATTTGACTTGACAGATTACTCGACTTTCATAGGGACACAAAATTGGTACGAACGCATTTGCAAGAACTCAGTAAGTCCTCCTGTCTGTGTCTTGGTTGGAAACAAGAAGGATCTTAGCCATAAAGAAGTCAACACGGATCAAGCACTTAAACAAGCAGCCTTATTCAACGCACTTTATTTTGAAGTCTCTGCTCTCACAGGTGAAGGGGTTAAAGATGCGTTTTATAGCTTTCTTGGGAGAATCGAGCCGGAGGTGGACCAGAAAGTGGAGGTAGTAGTGGGCCAACCAACAAACGAGAAGAAAGAGAAAAAGTGCTGCTAATTTTTTCATCTAATTTATTATTACTGTATTATTAATTATCTATCATATTAATTATATTATAAATATTATATTTCATGAATTATAAAACAAACCATTGACATGATAATGTATTATATAGTATAGTACATTATAATATAAAATATTATAATTTATATTTTAATGTATTATATTATATAAATTATCTTATCTTATCTTATCTTATCTTATCTTATATTATATTATATAATTATATTATTCTATAGTTAGTTTATTATCTATTAACAAAACTACAAAAAAGGCCAAAGATGTTAAAATTGAGTGAGCAAAGTGAAATAGTGACAGAAGTAGTGACGATAAATGGAGGTGTTGAGAAGCGAGAGTTTTCGAAAGATGAAAAACTGAGTGGGACAAAAGATCCTTTGTGGCGGGTCACAGACATATTTTCTCAAAACAAATATTTTCTTCGACAATATAGTAAATCGCTGTTTGTTGATGAAAGAGAGAAAACCAAGTTTGTGACTGACATTCAAATGAATCTCAAAATTAAGAATTCACGCATTTGTCAATTAAAAAGTGTCTTTGAAGATCAAGAGAATGTTTTTGTACTCCACGAATACTGTGACATGAAATCGCTTCAAAGTATTTTTGAGGTAAAAGGACCCTTTTCTGAACCCGAAATACAATACTTCATGAGAGAAGTCCTTGAAGGCCTCAGTTATTTGCACTCACAAAATCTCGTTTACAACGGTCTTGTACTTCAAAATGTGTTGCTCAACAATTTGCACGTGAAATTGTCACACTTTGATGCGATTTCATGTTACACAACAACAACCCCAACTCACAACTCTTCTTATGACATTTGGGCCTTTGGTGTCATGGTCTATTTTCTTAAATACGGCGATGTCCCTTACATCTCAACAACACCAAATGAATTAGAAAAGGAGTTGCAAACACCAAAAGACTTCCTTGTGTTTCCAGACTCTCAAGACATTTCAGAAGAATTTAAAGATATCATCACAGCCACCATCCTCACACCAGAAAACGTCACAGTCGACGATTTAATTCACACGGATTTCTTCGACTTGGCTAAGATCCCATCGTTTCTCCCACAAAAGTGTTTAACTTCGGACGTCAGTTGTTACACTTTTATTGTTGGGAAAGTGACACAAAAGGCGGATGATTTGTTAAGCAGAATTCAAGACATCATGAAGTTCATTACTAACAATACAAGCACAAGTGAAGCGCCTTTTGTGAAGAATTTTCGGCACAATTTCGTCGGGAGGTATGTCGATGAAATCAGTCACAACGGATTTTTCTATCAATTTGAAGACGGGATAATGGGGGCCTATTTTAGCGATGGATCTAATGCGTTTAGTATCGATAGAAGGTATAGGTACTACAGAACTGATTTCAGTCGAATCGACATCAATCGCGACGAGCTGAGAGATCACTTCTATCAGATGAAAGAGCAGAAGACTCCATTAACTTCAAAACAAGAAGAGGAATACGACTTATATAAGAAGTACCATTTCCTCAGAATGATGAGTGAGAATTTCACTGAGAAACTTATGAAGTCGCACACCTACACGACTTCAGTGATCTTAAAGATCTTACATATAGATGACGCACTTGTTTTAGTATTTGCAGATTACACATTAG
The DNA here is from genome assembly GCF_000330505.1 of Entamoeba invadens IP1. Lineage (NCBI taxonomy): Eukaryota > Evosea > Mastigamoebida > Endamoebidae > Entamoeba > Entamoeba invadens. The sequence continues at coordinate 43,706 of NW_004440383.1, forward strand.
AAATAGTGTATGATTCAATCGTTGAGAAAAAGAATGACAGTGATGTCTCAGAAGTCGATTGTGCATATATGGTTATCGTAAACAGGAACGACATAACTGTCTTCATCAGTGGCATCTTTTATAACGTCGGCTTTGATATGCCAAAGATATATGAAATCGACAAAAACGTCGAGAAACATTTGAGCATTTTGCTTCGTGCATTAGAAGAGATCCAGTCTGACATCACAAAGAAGATAGCACAGCGGTTTGTTGATTGAATGTAGTGTTTTCTTTTATCATTGGTTCTAGAATAGTATTATAGTAAAAATACCACAAAAAATAGTATTTTCCTTTAATAAGAGTAAGATTTCAAACCCGACTTAATTGATACGAAATTGCGAAATTTCCGCTCTAATAAAATTTTCATCTTATGTTTACCAAAAGATGGTTTAATGAACCATTCTTTTCTAATAAAAAACTATGAACCAAAACCAAACAAACCCCAATTTTTAGATTATCGTTGACGTCTTTTTAGTTAGCCTTTGGGCTGATCTTCCACATTTTAATTTCGCTGTTGGCGTGACCAGTGAAGAAAGTGTCTCTAGTAGCAGACAAAGTGACGGACATGACTGGGGAGGTCTTCTGGAAGCCGATGATATCCTTATCCTTAACGATGGCGACACCCTGTTCAGTAGCTGCGAGGAGGGTATAGTGTTCTGGGTTCTCAGCGAAGACGAGTTGGTAAATGATGCAGCCGACTTGGATGTCATATAAGAATTCATAGAGGCCAGTTCCATTGTTCAACGACCACATTCCAATGACACCGTCTTTACCAGCAGTAGCCATAATAGATCCGTCTGGTGAGAAAGCAATAGTGTTGATGAAGCCATTGTGGTGAGTGATGGTCGACTCCAACTTGCAAGTCTGATCCAAAGTCCAGGTCTTCACTAACTTATCCCATCCACCAGAAACGATTTTATTCCCCTTTGAGTTTGGAACAAATCTGACGCATGAAACCCATTCGGTGTGGCAATCGTTCTTAACAGCAGCAATGCATTTGCCTAAGGTATTCCATAATCTAATGGTCTTGTCGCGGGAACCAGAAATGATCTTAGTGTTGTCTTGCGAGAACGCTACAGACAAGACATCACCTTCGTGACCAACAAAACGTCTGACAGACTCCATCTTATCCAAGTCCCACAATCTCAAGGTATGATCCCATGAGGACGAAATCGCAAATTTGGCATCAGCAGAAAGAACTAAGTCACTAACAAAGTGTGAATGGCCATGAAGTGATTTGACGGGGAAGATCGCTTCGGGTTGCGCTTCACTGGTGGTCTCAACTTTCCATGTCAAAAGGGTCTTGTCACGAGATCCACTGATCAACAAATCAGGCTTGGAGGCAGAACACGCTAAGGCAGTCACGGCACCCTTGTGACCTTTCAATGTCGACTTCAATTCGATGGTGATGCTTCCTGACATCGACTTAGGGTTATTTCAAAGTTTCCAGTTTCGCTTTTTACAATTAAAGGTTTCTCTTTAACTTTTTTATAAAACTTTTACCATCATTTCTTTTTTTTTTCTTGGGGGTTCTTTTCTGTTATTCAAAGTGTTTTTTACTCTTCTTTTTTTATTTATTTCAATCCTATTATTAATCATTAATGATTAATTGATTGGTTTTATTAATTGTATTCTATATACTTTAGTTCTTTAATTTATTTCAAACTTACTATTGGTATTGCTAGAAGTTAACTATACAATTTAATTGATTGATATTAGTTTATACAATTTGTTATTTAAAATTGTCTCCCTTTTTGTTGTCAAATACATAACCAATTGTTTTGGAATAAATATAGTCTTAAATGATAGTAAAAAGATGATGAAAAAACACTGAACTTTTTTGACTCAGTTAAAAAACGAGTGCGTTTTCTATTCGAGTCAAAAAAGACCAACTTTGTCTTTCACAAGAACTTATATGTCAGCTCCACTGTGAATGTATAATCGTCAGTTTACATGGAAACAACACCACTTAACAGTAAACACCCCCACAACATGATTGTAGAACCAAATTCGTTGCGTCACAATTACCATCGATTTCTTCGTCTGAAGTATTTGAAATGTTGGAGACAGATCAGCTTAGTTGGTGGGTTCACTTTAATGCTCATCGGTGGGTCGATATTTTCGTGGAGTTCATACAATCGAGATATACGTGAAGCCATGGGCTATTCTGTGAGTGAACTCAATATCATATTCTCCGTCGGGTTGTTTGGGGTATACTTCTCCTTCCTCACTGGGTTTCTATTTGATCATTATGGTACACGTGGAGCTCTGATATATGCCTTTGTTATGGGTACTTTAGGGTACCTTTTATATGGGTTACAAGTGTATTTGAAGTACAACACTAGTGCTTATTTAACATGCTTTTTCTTCTTCATAGCGACGCAAGGCTGCTCTGGCTTGTTCCAGTCTGCTGTTCAAACGTCTTCGCACAACTTCCATCGAAACATTCGCGGTGCTGTGATTGGCTTTATGACTTCAGGGTTTCCACTTTCAGGCTCGATTTATTCGGTGATTTTCACGAGTTGTTTCAAAGACATTAATGATGGCGTTGCAATGTATTTGTTTTTCTTGTGCGTCACAACATGTGTTGGAAGTTTTCTCGGAATGATCATCATGTTTGTCGTCCCTGTCGAAGATGTTTTTAATAGTTCCTATGGCAAAGTTAAGTTTGGCAAGATCGAAGGATTAACAGACCACTTCGTCTTGTCGACGGATTCTCAAAATGCTTCGTTGTCGTCTTCCATAGAAAATACGCCGCGAGATCGGGGATCTTTTGAATATAGAAATGAGAATCAAGCCATTTTACCTTCAAATGTTCTCCAGCAAACCGACGAAATTCAACACAATGAAAATTTGACTGAAAAAGTCATTGTCTTCGACAACTACGACCAAAGCGATGATTTGGACAATGCGCATGAAGTCGTTATTAAAACAGTAAATCCAATCGAACAAATTACATCAGAAAAAGATGGTTTAACTCAGCAAAACACTCAAGTTCACACGGAATTTCATGAATCAAAGAAACGTAAAACAACATGGTTGTCACGATGTGGAGTGTTAAAAGTCTTCACACGATTCGACTTTTACTTGGTGATATTCTCAGTGGCTCTAGCAGCGGGGCCGTCACTTTCTTTGTTATCAAATGTGTCTTTGGTGTTACAAGCAAACAAAGTGAGTGAGGACCGAATCGAACTGTTGGCTGTGCTCACCTCCATATTTCATGCTGCTGGACGGTTTATATTTGGGTGCAGTAGTGACTTATTAGTCAAGATTCATATCAATAAAGCGCTTTTATTATCTTCTATAGCTTTTGTCCTAACAACACTCTTCTGTGTACTTGTGTTGTTCCAAGAGAATGCCTCTGAAATTATCATTTGGATTGAGCCTTGGTTTTTAGGTGGGATTCTTGGTGTAGGTCCTTCTTTAGTATCCGAGATGTTTGGTATATCCAATTTTGGATTCAATTTGGGGGCAATGTTAACAGTGGTAGCCATCAGTAACATTATTGTCTCTACTCTTTCTGGGCTCTTTTATGATTCAAATATAACTGATGGAGAGTCTTCGTGTTATGGAGACAAGTGTTTTTATAACACCTTCTTCATGTCTACATTCATGTGTGCTCTGTCTTCTATTCTCTTCATGTTCTTAGCCATCCACGCTTATTGCTCTAAAAATAAAAAGTAGTATTAATTATTGTTTATTTAACTATTAAGATACTAAACGCAATGGGATCTAACGAATTGCTTATCTTAGAATATTCTTATGACGTTTTGATTGACCTTCTCCTTCTGGTCTTGAGCAATACACTCCCCAATCCACATCAAGTTTCTCACTTCTTGTTCTTTCAGCTTGAGCCACGAGTAGAAAACAGCATACCCCATTTGTGTGTAATATGCCGACTTGTTGATATCGACTTCGCCATCAAAGAACATCTCTTCCAGTGATCGCTCGTTAGCATCATCGGAGGCGTGTGCGTTCATCAAGTTTTTGTATGCGGGCACATACTCCACTGCTTTGACCACACCTTCCATATCAGTCGCTTTAGCCAAATTCCCCATCCCAACAGGATAGAGTAACCCTAAATTGGGGAACAGTTTTGTACGGTCATCCCTTGACAAATCAGTCCCAAATGAGTTGATAGTGACTGTAATCGCTCTTCGATCGGCTTCGTAGTTCAAGATGTCTTCCATGACTCTTGTAGTCTCCCCTCCAAGCTTCTCGCAGAACGCATAAAACTCCTCCAAATATCCTTTATATAACGTGTTACGAACAATCTCGACATTAAGCTCAGTAAGATCCTCTTCGCTCATGCATCCACTTAAGTAATTCCCAAGAGGTGTATCGATCAATACATAGTGATACAAGTCATTAATGGATTTGACATTAGGCAAAGCCTCGACGTTACTGAACATCCCAAGGGGATGGAGTTTCTCTTTCAGTTCTTCAACATCCTTTTCCGCTTGAGTCCCGGTGAGTAACAAGATGACGTTGTCGATCATATAAGGTATAGTTAAAAATTCCATAAATTTACTTAATGGGTAATAAGCTTGCGATTGCATCATAAAAAAGTCTTGAACCAATTTGTCTTGGCACCGAGTTTTAATTGTGTTGACGGTAATGGGCGACGGTTCGTTTTGAAAGACTTCTTTATAGTCCGTGCTCAACAGCGCAACTTTCATGTCTTCCAATGAATTCGATTGAGTCAATGTCGTGTACTCCGACTCGGTCAAAAGCCCCGCCTTCAGACCACGGCAGCACGCCTCCAAAAACCCGTCGTCCACGTTGAATGTCCAAAGTCCTCCTAACATCTTCTTTTAACATTTTTTAGTTTCTGTTTTTTCTCGTCTTTTTTGTACAATTCCATTCCTCTTTTTCTGTAAGTGGGATTTATTGAGTGATTTTGCCCTTTTATTATGTGCTTTTAACGCCTCGTTCTTTCTTTTGGTCATCCCGAAGAAATTCCAGAGAAAAAGTGGTCAACCGTTTTTGTTTGGGGTTATATTAATACAATAATTATATCTATATATGAGCAAGTTCATGACTCTTCAGACCAAAAATTATATGGAAGAAAATTATTTGGCAATAACAATTGATTATAGTTTATTTATAGTTTGTTTATTCATCGTTGTATAGGAGTTTGGTATTATCAATTGAAAAAATAAAAAAAAGTATAAAATTACTTCAAAATCCCGAATTTGTATAGAAATATAATGTATTTGAATTTTAAACAAATAGTAAATTAATTTTAATTATAATATATTAACCACTCAAACAACTCATTTTTGCAAAGAAATGATTACTAAGATTGTGGTGCAAAAACAAACCCAAAATTGAATAATTCATTCGATTCTTATTTCCCCGTTGACCCAAATCCAGAACTCCCCCGTTCAGTCTCATTTAGGTCATCAACCTCCACAACTGGACATTTACATATCCTTTCAATAACCATTTGCGCTATTCTATCACCCTTCGACCCTTTAAATTCGACATCAGAGTGGTTGAATAATATAACTTTGATCTCCCCTCTGTAGTCTTCGTCAACAACACCCGCGCCAACATCAAGGCCATTCTTCAACGTTAAGGAAGACCTTGGCGCAACCCTCCCGTAACAGTCCGATGGAATGTGAACAGCAATTCCCGTCGGAACAGCTAACCAACTGTGTGGGCTGATTTTGAAGTCAATGTACGAGTAAAGATCATACCCAGCGGCGAGAACAGAACCACGAGTCGGAATTATTGCGTCTGGGTGAAGCTTTTTGATATATAAACGTTCCATTATCCTTTTGAGTCTTTTTTCTGATTTTCTTCGGGTCAATACTAGTTAATATTTTAATTTAAAATATTATATATTCTAATACACAAAATATAAAATTGATAATAATAATACAGTATTATTTTCAATTACTTAATTAAGTATAAATTATAGTTTGTGTTTTGATGTGTCTAGGTATGTATATAAGTAATTTCATTGTATTTCTTTATAAGAAATAAAAAAACAGTTGTGAGAACAGTTTCTGTATAAAAAACAAGAGCAATGTATTTTTTGTACAGATAAAAAATGTCAAAATGAATTTGTTTTTTATTTGAAAGACAATTTGAAGATCTCAAAAAGAATTCTGATATTTGAGAAAAAGGGGTGTTTTTTTGAAACACTAAAAAATAGAATTTTGTTTTCCTTTTCTTTTTTTTCTAAACGAGAAAAGGACATTCAACCCTATCGAGTTTCCTAATAAAAAGAACCAACAAATCGGGATTTCGGGCTTTTTCCGTGAAGAGAGTAAAATAGAATGCATCTTATAAATCACAGTGCACGCAAATGTCTGGGTGGTTCAACGGATGGTTTGGCAAAGGAAACGCCACAGACATGAAACTCGAGGAAACGGACGACAAGTTGGTCTACGATCAGGCAACACAACGATGGATCAAAGAGAGTGAGCTGAAGAAAGCTTCTTCCTCTGGAACTCCATCTCCGCTCCCAACTACAACTTCGCCACTCCCACCTTCTTCCCCGCTCCCTACAGCAACCCCACCTGTCGGTGTGTGTCAACCAACAACTCCGGGCGCGGGGCGAAGACCGCGTTATGTTGACCCATTTACACAACAAGTTCATCACACAGCGCCACCAGTGGTCGAAGTTTCGACAACCCCTGTTGTTTAATGCGTTTCAAAACGCGTGTAATTTCTGATACTTTTACCTTTTTATGTTCGTTCTTTACATCCCATTTGTCATTTCATCACCGAGATTATACTTTTGCTCAGCTGATAAACACGACGTGATTGTTGACAAAACGAATTTGATTTTTCAATCAAAACTCGAATCATAACAAGTTTCCATCTTTAATAATTTCTATATATTTGAGAGAAAATCATCGATTTTTTTTTCGTCATTATTAACATCAAATTTTTTATATTTGGAATTATTATTTTTTTTTTAATCTTTCGATTTTTTATATATATTTTTTTTAATATAAATAATAATAATTTTAATTAAAAAATAAATAAAACTCTTCAATTTTGAATGTTTTTTTAGAAAAAAAAAACTTTGTAATATTAAAATTAATTATAATATCAATTAAAATATTAATTTTATTATTACACAAATGTCCATCAGAAAAGTTATTAAAGTGTTTCAAATGGTTTTTTAATATTATAAATAAACTAAGTATTAATAATGATAAAAAATAATAGTATATAAATAATAATTTAAAAACTAAATTGATAAACTTAATATAAACTATAAATAAACCACTGAATAAATTACATCAAAGTGACATAATTGCTTGGGAAGAGGCCCGTCTTAGCATGTAACTCTCCTGTCCACCAACCAGACGACTCGTCTTTCTTAATTATATTAATCACATCTCCTTCTTTAATAGAAAGTTCGTTTTCGTCTTGAGCGTCATAGTCGTAAAGAGCCTTACAAGTATTTGCTTTAGGAGTCTCTTTGACTTCCTTTACGTCTTTCTTAGCTTCTTCTTTTTGATTAACGTACGATGGTTGTATGTATGGGTTGACTTGTCCTGGTGGTATTTCATATGTTTTTTGTGGTAGTTGTTGTTGTTGGGTACTCACGTTCTGTTGGACGTACATTTGTTGTTGTTGATTAGCCATATAAGGGTTATAAGAATTGTATTGATTTGTTTGGTATTGGTTGTATTGTGCTTGTTGAGGTTGTTGCATTTGTTGTACTTGTTGAGTCTGTAGTACATTACTTCGTTGTGATTGATAAGGGGAGTATTGGTACATTTGTGCTTGTGGGATTGGTGGGTAAGGTTGATAGAATTGTTGTCGTCTAGGGTTTTGTTGGTATTGGATTTGTTGTTTACTGATCAGATCGAGTCTTTTTCTATCGACATTAGCTTCTTTCTCCATTGAGTCGCCATACGCTTTAATAACATAGTTCAACCAAAATCCCTCAGTTGGCAATTTGTCGATCATCTCAGGTACTTTTTCCCATGATGTTTTGATTGAATTGACAACATCGTTGAACCCAATCAAAAGATTTCTAACGACTGGAAGAGTGACTACCTCGCAGTCTTGTATTAACTTAGTTGCGTCTTCAATTAACTCCAATTTGAGCCATTCATACTTGTCTTTGGCGTCAGAGTAATTCTGTTGTGCTTGTAACATTTTGCTCTGTTTCCCTTTCTTTGAGATTTCTGAAAGTTTTTCTGAGGCAAAGTCGAAGTCCTCTTTTCTCTTCTCGGCGACTTTGCATCGGTTGAGTAATTCAATAAATTGTTGGTTATATGTTTTCAATGGTGTCATCAGTTCATTAAGAATTTTGTTTTTATATCTCCCAGCAGAGATTTGGAGGTTCTGGAAGACTTCAGTGGTCGATGCTATTTGATTAGTACTTTCCTCCGAATTCTTCGACATCTGCACACAATTTTTGAGTGACGAAAGAATCGACAAATGACACGTGAAAAGTTCGACAATTGTCTGTGGAAGGTGTTCGACGTTTTTCAAGATAGTTGTGAACTCCTTTGAAGTGTTCAATAAATTTTGTTTCATATTTTCATAGTCGGGATCAAGAATACGTTGATTAATCCCAATTTCATTTTTTAATGAGAAAATGGAACGAGAGAGTGAGGTAGTAGTGTCTGGTTGCATTATTGTTTTGAAGATCTTAAAGTGAGTAGTAAGTTTCATCAATTCGTCACATAATGGATAGTTTTTATACTAATAAGATAAAATATATTATAATTTAAATATCACTTTAATTATATACAAAAATTCAAAACCAATTAAAAATGTCATTCAATAGAAAAAAATAGTATTTTTCATTTTTGGTTTTTGTATTAAAATTATATTAACAATTTTTAATAGCCATTCGCTAAAATTTCAGATAAAGTATATTATATTATATAATTATTATATATAATATAAAATTTATTATTTATTATAAAATAAAAAAAATATTATTAGTATTATTTAGTAAAAATAGTTTTTTAATATTATGATTTAATTATGAATTATTGTTTAATTTATGTTTTAGTAAATACCAATAAATGTATTTTGAGAAAAAACAAAAATAATAATTGAAAACAAGAAGATTTTGCTTTTCAAACCAAAAAATGGGATTAGATTTGTTTTTAAATGCACCTTTTTTAAATAATTCGAAGCCCAAACTTGTTTTTATTAATAGTAAAAAGAACCATTATTGCATTACTAAAAAGTGGTTCCCAAAAATGGAATTCAGTAAAAAAGAAAAATTGAATTTTTGTATTTTGGAAGCAGCCTGTAACTTTAGAAGTGATTTATCATAAAAAAAATATTTTTTTCCTTATAAAAACAAACATATTCAAAAAGTGATAATTTGGTAAATAAGAAGATCTTGTTATCCTTTTTTTGGGGTTGTTTGGCGTAAAAAAAGGAATTGGCGTCAAAGTTCTTTCAAAAATAAAAGCGCAAGAAATTTTAGTTTTAAAAAAACCTGTCAACCCATTTAATAGTAAAATATAACCATACTAAAACCATCCCATTTATTTTGAAATGAAATAGAACTCAAAAAATGGAACAAATTGCTCAGCAAAAGTCAAAACTTTTGTTTGTATTTTAGGGCATTTACCCGAAAAACAGGTATATTATATTGGAATATTAAAAATTCTTTTCAAAACAAATTCTTTCCCACTTTTTATAATTCCAAAAAAGGATATCGTTATTATTCGTTTTGCCGTTCAAATTAAAAATCCCCAAATATGTATAGTAAAATAATTATAAAACAATCAACATAAATAGTTTACACCAAACAACGATGCAAATTGGTTTTTATTTCCTCAAAATAACATGGACCGCACCAAATACATTCAAAAAACAATTCATCAATTTAAATCAAGACACCCCTTTTTATGCAACCCTTTTCAATAAAAAGAAACTGTAATATCTCCGAATATACCGAACCAATGTCACAGAACGATACCGACAGTGTTGCTCAAAACAGCAAATCCGATTTGGTACAATGTACTTGTAGTCTCTGCCAAAGTCAAGACACCTTTTTAATGGACGACCCAAAAGTTAAGACGACTCGGCTCTGTGTTCTAATTTTAAAGTCTTTGAAAGACTTAAAACCGTCTGTCGAATATTTTTCATTACGAGCTGATATCAATGTCTTTATTGAAGATCATTGGAAATTGTTATCGAAACTCAAATTGTTTAAATCCCCTAATTACAGAAAAGCGTTGTTGGATGCTTTCAATCATTGTAATTTAATCGAGTCTGGAAAGTCAACTGTCCACAACAGAGGGTTCTACAAGCTTCGCGAAACAAAAGCAAAGAAAACTTTACCAAAGAAAAAGCCGACCAAGAAGGAAACTCAAAAAGTTACACGCCCAGAAAATATCGCCTATCAAATAACACAAGATATTAATGCTCTATTGGAACAATTGTCATATACAAACACTTTACTTGTTCAAACACAATCGTTCTATGTGGGAAATCCAATCAATAATATCCCAACGGCCATTGCTTTTGAATCTAACGTTTCACACATTAACACACTTTCGCAAGTTTCTGTACTAACTCTTTGAATTTCATGTAATTGTACTCTCTTTGACTTATTGTTCTTTTTTTCTATTTTTAATAATTCAATAACGGCGTAAAATGTCAAATAGTTATGGTCAATTAATTACATTTCACTTTCAGTTGGTGAAGAATTGAGCAGTGTCAAAGTCAAATTCCTCGAACAAATTTTGGTTTACAACATACTTCACTTCTTTCACGGGACTCTTACGAGGACTGTCAACATTGCAAGTACTTACACTAAGTTGGGAAATGGCTAAAGAACTTGGCGATACCATGCTCTTGGAATTTGGTCTTAGAGTCAATGTGTTTTAAAGTCTTTACTCTTTTTAAGTGAAAACAAAACAAACGTAAATAAAGGAATTCCTTTTGAAGGCGGTGGCTGCATTAAAAACTTAGGGGTGTATGAAGAAGTCGTTGATAAGTCATCTGGTGAAGTGATTTGAATTAGTTTGGTGTTAAGAGACTTTTCTTCGGAGTAATTCATATGAGAGGACTCAATTGTTATACACTTTGAACAACGTGAGTTGATCAAAAAGGCCAACTCCGTATTTAACTTATCCAACTGAGTACACAAGTCTTCTACATTCTTCAGTTGTAGTAAGTCGTACCTTTGATCCGACTTTGCATTAAGTACTAAAGACAACATCTTTGAATTGATTTTCATTGAATTTTTGTATATCTTATTGATATTACTTGTGTTTGAGTCTGCAATGGCGTCTTGAACCTCTCGAAGACAATGTTCGAAAGGTGGTGTTAATTCTATTATTTGCTTAGGAAGGTCAAACTTCTTTATAGTCTTATTGTGTGTCACAACCCCATCTGTACAATATTGATTATATAACAAATTGTACTCTGCCATCTCTGTTGGATAATTCTCAGCCCACCCCAATACCATTTCATGGACTTTCTTTTGAACTTTATTTGCTGAAAAGAATGGTTTTTTAACTCTGCCAAGGATTTCAATCATTGCAATGAAGTCGATGTGAGATATTTGTGGTCTAAATGAAGGCTGTTTTGTAATGACATAATCAACTAGAATAAGACAATTCAGAACTTCATTGTCTGATATGAAGTGTTTCAAATACTTTGACATTCTTTCATATATTTGTATTCGAAGAGCGGGTAAAGCTCCAGGGACTTTAGAAACTACTTTAGAAATACATTCGAGTTTATCCAAAGGAGGTGGACAGGTGGTCTCCATGACTGTGATGTTGACAAGATCACTTAAACACAATGACATGACTAAAATATTATCAGTTGTGTTTTTAGTAAAAAACATACCTACAGGGGGTGAACAGTTGAAATCAAAGAAAAATCCACAGATTATCTATTTTTCTTTATTTTTTTTTCTTGGTCTTTTTTAACCAAAATTTCGGGTAGTTTTATCTTCTTCCAATTGTAATAAAAATGATTCATTTTCGGAAATAAATAGAAAAATGTAGAAAGAATCAAACATTTATATTAGAGTTGTTTTCGTCTAATTTTCGGGATAATTAATGGATTGAATTGGAAGTTTTATATTTATGATAAACTAATATAAATAATTTCTATGATTGTATAAACATTTTTATTATTATAAAATTATATTTTATAATACATTTTATTATTGTTAACACGTAATAGGCAAAATATTATTGTAATTTTTTTTAATTCTTTTTGTCATTTTCATATATTGAAAAGTTACTCTAATTGTTATTATGTTAACAGGACGCAAAAATGCTAAACTCAAAATGCTTTTTCTGACAACAAATTAATAATTATAAAATTATATTATTTCAATAGATTCCCATAAAAACAATTTTTATTATTAAAAGTTGATATATTTAATATATTTATTATATAAAATTATAAATAAAAGATAATGAACAAAATTGTTAAAAAAAAACTGTTTTATTAAAAATAAAAATTATTTTGTTTTGATCTAAACAGTTCTTCTTCCTTTTTTGACTTTTTTTATTGAAATCAACATTTTGGTTTTGCCTTTTGGCGGAATTTTCTTTTTTTATCTGAAAAATTTTATCACTTTTTTATATTTTTTTTATTGGATTTTTTTTATAATTATAATAATTCAAACTATTTTACATAAAAAAATGATTATTAAAAATTTTTAAAATAATTTGTTTATTTTTTTAAATTAAACAACAAGTTTTTAACTTTTCTTATAATAAAGTTGATAATTTTATTTATCATTTATTTTAATAATTATGATATAAATTTTTTGTTCTCAATTACACATAAATTCTATAAAATATTTAGAACAAAAATATCATTTAAATTACACTTTATTTGTTTAAATTATAAATACACAATAAAAACCTTTTAACTACATTTCAAATTACTAAGATATAATACAATAAAACACTTAAATATCATTAATAAAACCTAGTTAAACAACACCTAAATCAAACGTTTCATGAGTCGACGGAAGCAAGCCATGGGTCGCGCCCTTGAGCGCCAACGACTTGAGAAGATAGCGCGACTCCAGCAAAATATATCTGATATCAAGCCTGACCCGCCCAAAAAAGAAGAAAAGAAAATTGATCCCAAAGTAGCTCTTCAACAGAAAAAGGAGAAGCGTGAAGAGAAAATAGAAAAACACGACAAAGATGAGAAGAGTAAAGCTGACATTCAACTTGAGCAACGTATGCGACTTATCTATGATTTATTAATATCGTTTGATATTTCTCCCGAGTTAGTCAAGCGTTCTATGATCGGTGCAACTTCCGAGAAAGCAGATGAAATCGTTTTAGATGATGTTTTACTCTGGATTTGTACAAATGTCCCACAACATTTAATTCCTCGTTCATTAGGGGGGTCATTCGGTCTTCAAGACCAACAACGTTCTTCACACCCAAACACTACTAAATCAACTCAGAAGACAAAACCCGTTGTGCAAAAAGTTGAAATACCACAACAAAGCCCACAAGAAAGTGAAGATGTGGATTTAGACAGAGCTCTAAGTCGAGAGGCCTTTAAAGAATCGATGGACCCTTCAAAGCCCAAGAAAAAGTCTGTTGAAGAGATGAAAGCTGAAGGCTTAAGGAAAAAAGCGGAACGAGAAGCACAGCGTCTTGCCGAGCAAAGTGCACTTCCACCACAACAAGAAGAAGATTTCACCCCAACTTTTGATTATTTCGATCAGTGCGATTTCCAGTTGGAAACAGAGCAGAAGCCACAATGGAAGGTTATTAGTGCGGCAGATGACTTGAAGTGGACTGGAAAGTTCCCAGGAATGCTTGCTGGAGAGTACTGTCGACATCAAAAGTATGAAACTCCGAAGTACCATGATATGAAGTGTCAAGACGGGTGTTATTTAATGCGTGCGACGTGTCAGTTGAATGACAAAAGTAAAACATTAGTGAGGGCATTGCTTCCTGAAGAGAATGTGTGTTTCTTAGAGAAACAGACTGCCAAAAATTACATCGCGTTACGGCTCCTCTTCGAGCTTAAAGTCCAAAGAAACTTCATCAACAGCTTTTCACAAAGATATCAAGATCAATTCGATATGTGGACGAACTCGTCTCCACTAGAGATCATGAAGAACGATGCCATCGAGTCGGTGTTATCCACAAAGCGTGCGGAGAGGAAAAGTAGTTGTATTGGCGAGATAAGAGAAAGTGTTTTTGCCCGTGAGAAACAGACTCTCGACACACAAAACAACGACTTTTATCGCTCAGAAATGCAGAAAGAAATGAACAACAAAGACTACAAGAATATGTTAAGTGTACGCGAGGCATTGCCCATCTTTACGGAGAAGAATTCCTTCTTAGAGAAGGTGTCGAAGAATCAAATCGTCGTTGTCTCTGGTACCACAGGGAGTGGCAAAAGTACCCAACTCCCTCAATACATTCTCGAGAGTGAATTACTCAAAAACAATGGCAAAACAACAAAAATTTATGTGACACAACCACGAAGAATCAGTGCGGTAGGGTTGTCTGCTAGGGTTTCCGAAGAACGTGGATCAAAACAGTTTGTTGGTCACCAAATACGATTTGAGAAGAGTGGAGGAGAGAAGTTGGTGTATTGTACTGTTGGTGTGATGTTAAGGAAAGTGCTTGGTAATCCAGACATGGAGGGGATATCACACTTATTCATTGACGAAGTGCACGAGAGAGATATTAACACCGACTTCTTGTTGCTTCTAGTCAAGAAGTTAGTTGAGAGGAATAAACGAATCAAAATCATTATTATGAGCGCAACACTCGCTGTCGAGTTGTTTGAAAAGTACTTTGGGAGCGCAGACTCGATTAGAGTGGAGAGCAGAATCTACCCCGTCGAGATCCACCATCTTGATGACGTTATCAATTTGACTGACTACAAAATTGACAGAAATTCGGAGTTTTTCAATTACAAGTATGACGACGTCCAAAAGAAGAAAGTGTCTGGTGTGACGTACTCTGTAGACATGCACAAGGCTTATGGTATCTCCGATAAAACCAATTCCGAGATGATTGATCAAAATAGAGTGAACAATGAATTAATAGTGGACTTACTTGTGTATATCGTACGTAACAAGCCTGTTGGATGTGTGTTGATATTCCTTCCTGGTATCTTTGAAATCACGAATTTACAACGTGAGATATTGTCCACGCCTGAACTGACATCGAAAAGCCTAAAGATCGATTTGATGCACTCCACTATTCCATTACAACAACAAAAGGAAGCATTCACGGTTGCTCCCAAGAACGTCTGGAAGTTTGTGTTGGCGACAAATATCGCGGAGACGTCAGTGACAATTCCGGACGCAAAGTATTTAATCGACACTGGTCTTGTCCGTCTTATGTCGTATGACAGAAGCACGAAAATGCAGAGACTTGTGTTGACCCGCATTTCTAAAGCGAACTGTGCACAACGTAGTGGGCGTGTTGGTCGTGTGAGTGCTGGAGAATGTTACAGAATGTACAGTGAGTCTCGTGAAAATTCGTTTGACACATATCCACAGCCCGAGATAAAGCGTCTACCGTTAGAGTCTTTGTGTCTGCAAATTCTCTTGTTTGGTGAGACTGACCCAGTCAAATTTTTGAGTGGAGCTATTGATGCGCCTTCGGAGAGTCAAATTGAAAAGTCTATGAGTCAACTTGTCAACATGAAAGCCGCAATCAAAACCCCAATACTCAATCAGAGTGGCTCATTGATCAAAAATGTATATTCTGCTACTCCTTTGGGTCACGCTTTGGCTGCACTACCTGTTGATGTTACAATTGGGAAGATGTTGTTAGTCGGATGCATCTGTGGTGTTGCAGAGGAAGCAGCGACAATAGCAGCCTGTATGTCTGTTCAGCAGTTCATTCAAAGTGAGAAATGTCTTGATACAAAGAAGCGTTTCTGTGGCGACAGTTCCGATCATATTGCGAATATGCGAGTTGTCCAAAAGTACATCGAAGCTGAGCGAAACGGCGAAGCAAATAACTTTACTCGAAACAATGGGATTAACGTTATATTGATGAAAGAAATTCTCGATACGAGGAAACAGTTTTTGGAACTCCTGAAAAGTTATAGATACCCAACAGAAAGTGTTCTCAGCAATTGCAAAGATGTCATAACGTTTGTGCTCTGTTATGTGTTCTACCCCAACATCGTAATACCAAAAGCACTTGAAGGGAAGACAGCGAGCGAGTTTGAGTATTGGAC
>NW_004440383.1:59999-88881 GCF_000330505.1 Entamoeba invadens IP1
TTGAGTATTGGACTAAAAAGCATCAGGTGGTGATGGGGAACACATCAGTCAATAGTGTACCGAAGACCGAATTCAAAGAAAACGTCTTCATATTCACTAACATAGTGAAGTCAAATAAAATCACAGTCTGGGAGTCTTCCCTTGTTAAGAAAGTGTTTATAGGTCTCTTGGCAAATGGGTTTGACATCAACTTCAAAGAGAAAAAGGTGACCCTCGATGGGTGGATACAAATTCAGACCTCTCCTATTAATGCGGGAAGAGTTGTGAGAATGCGAAAGGATCTGAAGGCCATGGTCGATGACGCAATAGAAAAGAAGGTGCAACTTGACAAGGGTTTTTTGATGAAAATTAGTGAGGCACATTTTTGAAGTGATTGAAAGATAGCTTTGGTTTATGATATTAAATTGTATTAATTGGTAGTGTAACAACTCATAATCAATAAACGTTTTATATTGTTATATATAATATAATATATATATTTTTATATTATATTTATTATAATTTTAAAAACCAACCAAATCAAAAGTATGTATGGTAATATTAATAAGGAGTTATTTTTTAATAACTTCTTGTTTTTGCAGATAAAAATAAAAACGACACAAAGTGGGTTATTTATAAATTTGCCAAAAAAATTAGATTATTTCTTTTGTTGTTATTTCAAATGTTTTATTGGTGTATTTTCGGGTTATGAAATAAAAACAATTGTTGTAATACAATTTTGAGAATTGAATAAAAATAAATAACTATTTTTTTGATTTTGTGAATTGCAACATTTAAATCGTTTTTTAACAATAAGAAATAATTCCAGTTGTTTATAATTTGTTAATAATATATATATAGTATTGTTATGGCTTGTTTTGTAAAGTTTTTGAAAAAAATACAAAAATGCATAAAGTGCCTAATTTAATATTTGCTTTAAAAACACTGTAATACTTTAATAGTAAAATAAACCATATTTCACTTCCATATAAAAAATATATTTTGTCGTGAAAATCCTTCAAACAAACAAAAACAAAAACCCAGTATTTTAAGACGGAGTTTTCCACTTTTATCAATAATAAAAATAATAATTTTTTAATCAATTATTTACAATCAACAAAACCTTAACAAAACCAATATAGTTATTTTGTTAAAAAAATACAACAAAAGTCCTCCAAAAAATTGAAAAAAAAACTTTCGAATCAAACAAAGCGTTGACATTTTAAAATAAAACAGTAATGAATACTTTATTCATTTTTAATGAAAAAAGTCGGGAAATAATAATTATTATAAACGTCTTTTTAACGTTGCACCAATAGAGTGGGTGCAAACAAAGGTTTTGTGTACATATTATTTTGGTCTAAAACTCCATTTTCCAACAGTCAACGAATGAAGGCACAGTCGAGCACCCCCACACTGGAAGATCACCAAAGAATGAAACTGCATAGAAACGGCCTAACAAGATCCTTTGGCAAATTGCGTGACTTGTTCACTACTGAAACAGACAACAGAAAGTCGGACTCTGCCATATTGACAACAGTCTCTGTAGCTTTAGTTGGACTTTTAGCAGACAAATTTGTGTTTGCTGATATCTTAATGTACTTCAACAAGACCAAATTTATGATTATTCAAGACGAGACAGAGGTCTATATCTCCGACACAAGGACTATTGTGTGGAGACTTGAAAAAAATCGGCGTATTATTTTAGAGACTATTGTGCGCAAAATGAAAGAGTCAAATAGCACATCAAAAGAATTACAATATTTAGTATTCAACAGAGCTAAAGTGCTTCCTCCACAATGTGAGAAGTTTGCAAGCGACTTGTTCAAAAACACGGATGTAATTTTTTCAAAGGACGGAGACCCTACTTATGATGAAAATGGGGCCATCATCGAGTGCACTAAAACTCAATTCTTCATACAATATTTCGACCCCTTTGCAAATGAGGAACTTATTAGAATTATGAAGGTGAGTAGTTCTATCATAGCAACACATGAGGAAATGGTGAAGTTGTTTGTTGACCAAGTCGATCGTATCATAGAGTTGTCTAATGATGAAACCGTCCCAAAGTATTTTCTCAGTACTATTGCTAAAAGAGCACAACTTGCTTTGTTATCATATCTTGAGACTCACCGACTCACAAACCCTGAGAAGAATAAAATTACATGTGCATATTCCTCGGAATTTTTTACTACACAATTTCTTCTTGATTTACAATCTTTGATGTTGGAGGAGTCGCCTAAAACCACGCCAAGAACCACTCGAACACCTAAACGACAGAACCCAACGAAAGGGAAAAGGTTGACTGAATCAAAAGGGTTATCCGATTCTTTAATATCACATTCACAGATTGCAAACGAAGAGATCGATGAGTGTGATGGTGAAGTTGTTGATAAAGTTGATTACTCCAATTTAGTGTCACTCAATGCAAAGACATTTTCAGAGCAACTCGTGCAATTCGATTACGACAATTTTATGAAGCTTGAGAAGAGGGATTTAGTTGATTTAGATAAGTCGAAGAGTGTCTCTATCTATCTTCAGAAGTTAAAAGGACTCGAATTAATGATGGTGGAAACTATTAAAGATGAGAAGTCGTTTGGGTTCTTCTTAAAAGTTGCTGACGACTGTTTGCGTCTTGGGGACTATAATATCGCACACCTTATATTTTCTGCTATTATTAAACAGTCGATCACTTTTCAAAAGGAGTTTGCGAAGTTAAGTAAAGCCAAAACATTTTTATATAACAAATTGTATGAGATTTTTTCGATTGAAAAGAATATGGCACGGTACAGAGCCTCAATCAAAAGAATCAATACTTTATCCCCACGTATTCCTATATTCTCTGTCTTTCTTAAAGATATGATCTCGATCCAACAATTCGATACGTTCACCGGGGAAAAACTGAATTATTCCAAAATGAAGACTATGACGGATGTCCTTGAAGTCATTGAGATGGGGAAGATGAATAATTACTCTTTTTCTCAGATTGAGGGATTTCAAAATTTTCTTAAGACGTCGTCTTCTATGTAAATTTTTTTAATTGTTGTTGTTTTTCATTTTTTATTCACTCAAAAACTTTTAAATACAACTTTTTATTATAATTCGTCGTAATTATTTCATTTTTTAAAGGAGGTTTATAACAATTTAATCGTTGCTTTGAATGTCATTTGGTGATGATAACTTAATAATGCCCATTTTCATAGCTATTGGTTTACTTTTTTTATTGAATGGTTAACAAATAAGTAGGATCAAACTTGGAATTGAAAAAGAGTAAAAGTACTTTCCCAACATGTATTGGGTGCTTTCCTTTGTTATTTATAATAAATTGGCTCGTAACTTTAGGTAGTTTTTGAATATAACAGTTAAAAATGTACTAATGAAATGGGTTTTATTTTTTATTTAAAAAAAACACATACATAACATATAGTTCTCCTTTCAATTATTTGTTAATTGTATCCACGCTTCGAAAAGTATATTTATATTCGATCAATTGAGTAAACAGAGAAAAATAGTGCCGATGGTTTAAAAAAATAACCCGATGAATAGAATAAAAGTAACCAGACATCTACAAAATAAAACCTGTTAAAAACCATTGAATAGGCAAAAATTATTTTTTAATTCCTTTGAAAGACAAATAAAGCAATTTTCTCATAAAAATGCCGTCTTTTTAACCACAGCATCGGGAAATAACACTAGTTATAATTAGCCAAATAATCTGTAAACTGTAAATTACACCGTTTTTGAGATTAATATCTTCCTGAAATAGAAACACCAATTTCGCAATAAAAGGGACGAACTGCATAAATCTAATAGAAAAAAATGGCAAACGCGTTTGGTGAGGGATCCAACGACGATTACTTGAAGTACATGATTTACAAGCTCCCGGATGATTACAGAGGTGTGACCACTGGATGGGTATGGTATAACAACCCCGCACCAAGACCAAAAATTGAAATTGGTGCCAATGGCATGGAAATTGAGACTGAATACCAAGAGTTCTTAACTGCTCAAATCAAGTCGGAACAAGGTGACAATTACATTCTTGACACTGATGCTGGTGAGATTAAAATTGCCAAGAAAGAATGTTACAGCAGAAATCCAACCAAGTTTGATGGTGTAGACGATATGTCACAGTTGACTCAATTGTCTGAAGCTACTGTCCTTTATAACTTGAGACTGAGATACATGAAAGACATCATTCACACTTACTCTGGTCTTTTCTGTGTTGTGATCAATCCATATCAGTTCTTCCCAATATACACTCCTTTCATGATCAATAAGTACACTGGAAGAAGAAAAGAAGAAGTCGCTCCACACGTCTATGCTATTGCCGAAGGTGCATTGACTCAAATGAGAGACTTGTCTGCTCAATTCAGAAATCAATCCATTTTGATCACTGGAGAGTCTGGTGCTGGTAAGACTGAAAACACCAAGAGAGTCATTCAGTACATTGCTACCATTGCTGGAAGATCAAGTGCTACAATGGGTGATATTGAGAACCAATTGATCCAATTGAATCCAATGCTTGAGGCCTTTGGTAATGCCAAGACTGTTAAAAACAACAACTCATCTCGTTTCGGTAAGTTCATTGAAATTCAATTCCAAGCCAACAAAGTCATTGGATGCAAGATGACTATGTATTTGCTTGAGAAGTCCAGAATAGTCTCACAAGCTAAAGAAGACAGAAATTACCACATCTTCTACCAATTGTTGGCTGGTGCCACACCACAACAAAGAAGCGAATGGAGACTTGAAGCACCTGATAAATACAGATTGATTTATCAGAACAAGACGTCTCCAAATGAAATTATGGTTGACGGCATGAACGACTTGGAGGAGTTCAAGAACACTGTTGCTGCTATGAGAACACTTGGATTGTCTGACAATCAACAAGAAGAAGTCTTCAAGATTGTAGCTGGTATGTTGCACATGGGCAATGTATGCTACGTTGATGGGAAGGATATGGCAGAGATTTCCAACTTGGATGAACTTTCAAAGGCATGTGAATTGTGGGGATGTGAGCCAGAAGCACTCAGAAAGGCTCTTATTCAGCCATCTTTCAAAACAGGAAAGGAAGTCATTGAGAAGAAGTACAACAAAACTGAAGCCGAAGCAAGCACACAAGCTATGTTGAAGTTCATTTACCACAGACTTTTCGTCTTCATTGTTGAGCAAGTCAACAGAGTTATGAGAAAGGACGGAGATACTTCTATTGGTATTTTGGATATTGCCGGGTTTGAAATCTTCAGAGAGAACTCTTTCGAACAATTGTGCATTAACTTGACTAATGAAAAGTTGCAACAATTCTTCAACAACCACATGTTCAATTTGGAACAAGAAGAGTATTTGAGAGAAGGAATTGAATGGACCAGACAGAACTTTGGTAACGATCTTCAGCCGGTCATCGACTTGATCGAATCCAAGCAGAAAGCCTCAATCTTGTCACATTTGGAATCTCAGTGTTTCACCAACGCAGGTAACGATAAGCAGTTCTATGACTTGATTTGCCAAGCATTTGGTGGACATCCCAAGTTCAGAAAGCCAAGAGTTGCATCGACTGCTGGACACTTTGAGTTTGATATCATTCACTATGCTGGTGATGTGACTTACGATGGTATTGACTGGGTCAGAAAGAACAAAGATCCATTGGAACCACAAATTAAAGAGACTTTCTTGGCTGCTCAAGGGAAGTTTATTTCAGAACTGTTCAGTTTGCATGTTGCCGGTGGTGATGACTCTGGAGTTTCAGCTGGTGGAGCCAACAAGGGCCAGAGAGGTGCTAAGTTCTTGACTGTAGGATCAAACCACAGAGAACAACTTGATGATCTTATGAAGAAGTTAAGAATGACTACACCACACTTCATTAGATGCATTCTTCCAAATACACAGAAGAGAAGACACTACTTCATCGATTCAACTGTCTTGAAGCAATTGAGATGCAATGGTGTCTTGGAAGGTATTAGAATTACACGTCTTGGGTATCCAAACAGAATCATCTACAACGAATTCTTGAAGAGATACTTCTTCCTTGGAACTAACATCAACAAGAAGACTTCAGATGCTATGCCAGTAGTCAAGGAGCTCATGAAACAAATCTGTGAGAAGTACAAGAAGGATGGCAAGCCAAGAGTTAACACTGAAGAATTCAGATTTGGTAAGACCAAGATTTTCTTCAAGGTTGGTGTTCTTGCTGAAATTGAAGAAATTAGAGAGAACAGAGTCACTGAACTTATTGGTGGTCTTCATATGTGCGCAAAAGCCTTTGCTCAAAGAAAGCTTATTGAACAGAAACGCAATGAACAGATTGCTATTACTGTCATTCAAGACACCATTCACACTTGGTACCAATTCAGAAATTGGGTCTGGTTCAGATTATTCCAAAAGGTCCGACCAACACTCAAGAGAAGAAGAGTCGATGAAGAACTCGCAGCCAAGGACAAAGAAATTGAAGCTCTGAAGAAGAAGCTTGCTGAAGAAATTAAGAAGAGAGAAGCCGCTGAGAAGGCACTTTCTGAGATGAAAATCAAGAACGTCGATTTGGAAGCTTTGGTCCAGAAGCTCAAAGACGAAATTGAAGAACTCAAGGAAGAAATTGAGTCGAAGAAGATTGCACTTGAAGAGGCGGATATGAAGTCACAAGAAGACCAAGAACACATTGAGGAACTCCAAGGTGATATTAAGAGAGGAAAGGAAGACTTGAGCAAGTTAACCACTGAGTACAAGAAACTTGAAGCTGATAATCAAGGACTTCAAGATGAAATCATTGAGCACAAAGCGACTATTGCTAAGAAGGATAGCGTTATCACAGAGTTGAACAAAGACATTGAAGACAGAGAAGGCGAAATTTCTGACTTGAAGAAGAAGCTTGAAGCGGAAGAAGACAATTCAAAGGATCTCGAGACACAATTGCACGAGAAGGAAGACGACATTGCTGATTTGGAGAAACAAGTCAAGAAGTTGCAAAACACCATTTCTGATGTTAACGCACAGAATGAAGACACTGGCGCTGTTTTGAACGATACTAAAGACGATCTTTCCAATACCAAGAATGAACTCAAGAAGACTCAATTGGCTCTTGACGATACTGAGAAGAAACTTGACCAACAAGTTGCTCAGAACAAGAAGGTCTCAGACGAGAGAGATGGGTATAATCAACAATTACAAGCAGAGAAGACAAAGACTGCTGCTTTAACTTCAGCCAAGAATGCAAGTGATAAGAAGATCTCAGCTTTGAACTCCGACAAGGACGAGTTGGAAGACAAGAACAGAAAACTTGATTCAATGAACAAAGATGCTCAAAGAAAGATTGCTGAGTTGACAAAGAGAATTGAAGACGGACTTAATGACTCTGATATGTTAAAAGCACAGAAGGCCGACTATGAATCTCAAATCCAAGCGTTGAAGGACGATATGGAGAAGACTGAAAAGGACTTGGCTGGTGCCAAATCGAACATGAACCAGAAAGACGTCGAAATCAACAACTTGAATGAAAGACTTGCTGAGACTGAAAAGGAGAAGGAAGAAATTGAAGCAAAGAAGAAGAAGGCGGAGAATGAATTGGCAGATTTAGAAGACGCTCAATCCAACTTGCAAAGCGAAAAAGATAGAACAGAAAAGGAAAAGAAGAAGTTGGATAACGACTTGAAGGAAGCCCTCCAGAAGTTGGCAGACATCACTGCTGAACTTGAGAAGAACAAAGCTGCTAATAAGGAACTCCAAGCCAAACTTGATGAGACTGCTGATAACAAAGACAAGCTTGAAGCTGATGCTGAGAATATGAATAGAAAGAAAGATGCTCAAGAAAAGCAATTGGCTCAATTGAAAGCTGACAATGATAACATCTCTAAAGCTAAATCAATTGTTGACGCTAAATTGAAAGACGCCGAAAGAGAAAAGGCTGCTCTTAATGAAGAAGTCGAAGCTGTCAGTGAGAAGTTGAGAATTACTAAGAACGACTTGGGAAGAACTAAAGCCGAACTTGACCAACTCCAACAGAACTATGACTACCTCAAGAAGAATGCCGACACTGATGCTGCTGATAAGAAGAAGCTCAATGGAACTGTTAATGAGAGCAATAAGAAGATTGAGGAATTGAGTGCCAAAGTCGACGAACTCACTGGTGTTATCACAAGAAGAGAACAAGAAGTTGCTGAAGCCAATGAAGAGCTTGAAACTGTCAAGAAAGACAAATTTGCTAAGGAAAAGGAGGCAAAGAAGTTGAAAGCAGAAAATGACGAAATTAAAGAGAAGGTGAAGAACTTGGCGAATGACAAAGACCAACTTTCTTCTGAAAAGAAGAAGCTTCAAGACGAATATGACCAACTCAATAACTTAGTCTCAGCACATGAAGACGAGACCAACAGTCTTAATGGAACCATCAAAAAGTTGCAGAGAGATGTTGAAGCTAATAACCTTGAATTGAACGAGTTGAGAGACAGAACAGCTAAGGACAAGAAGAAAATTGCTGATTTGGAACAACAAGTTCAAGACCTTGAAGATAGACCAGTTGGGACTTCAAATATCGACCAAACTGAGGTCATCAAGAGAGACAACCAAATTGCTGATTTGGAAAAGGCAGTTGCTGCTTTGAAAGAACAGAACACTCAACTTGATGCCGCTAAGAAGGATATGAAGAAGCAATCTGTTGAAGACGCTTCTAAGATTGAGAATTATGAATCACAGATTAAGGCACTTGAAGCACAAAAGAAGATGGCATTGGACGACAAAGCGGAGGCTGAGAAGACTGCTGCGGACCAATCTGATAGAAGAAAAAAGATGGAAGACCAAGTCAAAGCACTCAATGCACAAGTTTCATCACTTAAAGTCCAAGTCAGTGCACCAGCTTCTGTTGCTCAAGAAGAAGAGAAGAATATGTTGAATGCAAGAATTGCTGAAATTCAAGCCCAACTTGATGAAGAAAGACAGAAGGCTGACAGTGCAGATGCTGCGAGAAAGGCTGCTGAGAGCAAATTGCAGGAAGTCCAGTTCAACTTAGATGAAGCAAATAACACTAAGGAGAAGTTGACTAAAAAGGCTAATGACTTGACCGTCCAAGTTGATCAACTCACAGAGGAGAAGAAGAAGAACGAGAAGGATTTGGAGGAAATGGACAAGATGATCAACGACTTGAATGCTGAAGTTGACAAGGCACAGAAGCAACTTGACACTGCAAATGACGATAAAGATGGCAATGAAGCGATGAAACAGAAATACCAAGACGAATTGAAGAACGTTAGAACTGAACTTGATCAAGAAAAGAAAGACCATGCCAAGACCCAATTGATTAAGGGCAAGTACGAGAAAGAAATTGCTGAAATCACAGTCAGAGCTGAAACCCTTGAGAAGAACGTCCAGATGGCTGAACAAGAGAAGGTTAAGACTATGAGAGACTATAAGGCTGCTTCTGAAGAATTGATGAGAACTAAGACCGAACTCGACGAGAAACAAGACGAATGCGACAAACTTGAAGACGACTTGTCTGAGATGAAGACTGAATTGGAAGCTCTTGAACAAGCTGCTAAGACTTACAAACAGTCAAAGAACACTTACGAGAAGAAGTTGACTGAGTTGAACGAGCAACTTGATCTTGAAAGAACCACTGCTCAACAGGCTAAAGCACAGAAGAAGAAATACGCCGAGAAGCTTAGAGAAGTGATGGAGAACGAAAACGAATTTGGTGAATATAAGGAACAAGCCGAGAAGTCCATTAACTCGTTGACTGCTCAAAAGGCTGATTTACAGAAGGAACTCGAGAAGGAAAGATCACTCAAACAAGAGGCTGACAAAGAAACTCAAAGACTCAGAGCTAAAGTCACCGACGCTGAAGCCAAATTGGCAGACGCTGGTGCTACTGGAGCTTCTATTGCTAAATTGAAAGCGAAGTATAACCAAGAGTTGGAATCTGTCGAACAAGAGAAGGAAGAAGCACAAAACGCTGCTGCTAAAGCCAAGAAACAAGCCAAACAATACGCCAGAAAGGTTGAAGAGGCTGAGAGAAAGCTTGCAGAATACGAACAGAAGGAGTCTACTTTCAACACTCAAATTGGTAAGACACAAGCCGATTTGAAGAAGACACAACAATCAGTCAGAGACAGTGAAATGAGAATTGCTGAGTTGGAAGATCAGGTCAGAAAGGCCAATGAAGATCTGAACAACAAACAACTTGAAGTTGATAAGGTCAATGCTGAACTTAAGAAGACCAAGAACAGGTTGAAAAAGATGCAAAAGGACGACAGCGATGATTAATTAATTCAATCATCTTTTTATTAGTTCATTTTATGGTTTTATTACTAGTTTATATTATTTTAAATCAAAATAAATCAATATTTCTTATAGTTGGTATTTTATTATTATTTTATTATAATAAATGTTATTTTAACTTTTATAATAACATTTAAATGGTTAATTTATTAATATATATACTACATTATAAAATGTATAAGGTTGAATTCTTATTAGTATAAATAGTTTTTTTTAACTAAATGAAATCCTATAATTAGTTTATCACATCTTTAACATCCTCATCTTCATAGTCATCATCATCCCCATATTCTATTTCATTGTAAGGTATCAACTCGTTTATTTCGAACAATCGAATTGCTGTCGTGATAATGAGAATGATACCAATGAATAAGAAGAAAGCTCCAAATATGAAATTTATAAGTGAAGTGTGCGTTATATTCCTTGTTTTCATATAACACGTGTAATTTGCTTGAGACCCTATTGAAGATTGACACGGAGGATAATCACGAAGAGTATACCACCCACAACATCCAAACGCGATCTCAATTGTATCTAACTGCTTTTGTACATTATAATCATTTCTTGTATTGAAAAAGAAGAATGTTGACCCAAAAGTGAGAGTTTCAATAAGTGCACCAACAATGAAAAAACTGAGAAGGATAGATGCGGTTACTTTCAGTCCAAATGAATTTGATGTTCCAACTAAGATCCCAATAAATCCAAAACATATAGCTAACACACCATAACACACCATTTCGATTTTAATGGCGTCAGGAGTTATAAGTGCAAAGAGTGCTGAACTTTTGTCAACATTCACATACTCAGTGTTTCTAACTGGGTACAATGAAGTGAAGATCAACGATAGAATCCCACCTATCTACTTGTTAAGAAAAGTAATTTTGTAAGGAACAAACCAATAAACCCAGACCACCAAAGATTAGTATCACTTTTGGAGCGTTTGACATAATGCTTTAGAAGATAATGAATTGTCCTTTTCATCAAGACAGAAGTTAAAACAGAGGATTTTTCACAAAAAAATAAAAAAGGTAGTTTCTAACTATTTTAAAAAATAGTAGTGAAATACTATTTAATCATTTCTCACAGATATTTTTACTCCAAATAATACATTTTGAGTAATCTGTTCATAACAACTTTTAAATTTAAACTATTTCGTTTAAAAATGGTAAAACACAACAACCGATCTGTTTTATACAATTTGAAGAAAATTCTATGAAATATATGTATTATATTTATTGATTTATAAATTATTTAATAATAATACTTTTTACATTTTTTAAAAGAGGTAAAAATGAAATCAAATGAAGTCGTTTTCATTTCCACCAGATTGACAATCCAAGCAAACTAATCATTGATAATCAATAAAACGAGTTTTTGTTTTCAAGTCAAATGATGTTTAAATTGTTATAATATCAGCAGATTAAATTTCATATACTCTTCAGTTAATACTGATAATGTAAAAATGAACAAATTATTTGACTCTTTGTAATAATATCATGCTCTGGTTATATTTAATGGTAATTAGATTATACATTTTATAGCTTTTAAAATTAAATTTGTTTTTTAAAAATACCATTTTATTAATAATTATAATTATTGAATCTAGTAATCTCTATTTTAAAGATTGTCTTGCAAAACAACACTGAGTTAGTTGATTGTAAAAATAAATAAAAAATCAATTAATTTATTGTATTTCAAAAATAAATATTATTTAAATACATCTTTTTTCAATTTAAAAAAAGTATTATTCTGATCTATTCAATAGTTTATTTATTATTAATTATTTTAAAACAAATTTGATGACGTGTTAACACTCTTGGTTTGAAAGGAAAACCAAGTTACACAAAAATGTATTGAAATATAAATTTGTACATCTAACGTTTTTACCTTAAAATAATAGGTTTAATAATAATAATTATACAATAATATATAGTAAAAATTTCTTAATTCAACCAAAAATAATAATTATTCAAAATTGGTAGTTCAATAAAACTGAATTTGTCTAATAAAAGAAATTAAACTTATTACCTTTTTTTTTCTTTTTATTTACCATTAGATAATCAAAAATTGCCTTTTTTATTTTTTGCAAAACAATCTGTACTATTTGTAATAACAAATTTTTGTATAAATATAGTTTACTTTTCCAACCAAAAAACAAACAAAAAAAGAAAACAACAGATTTTGTTTGAATAAACCAAAAAAGAGTCATTGATTATTATAATACAATTAACTACACTTTATAGTACTTAAAGTATCGTAAAAATACATATCGAAACCAATATCTGAAGGACTCGAATGTAGTTCTGAACTTGAAACAACACAATGGCAGATTCTGAACCGCGAGCTGTCGAAGTTATAGCGTTGGAATGTTACAACACCATATCGAAACTCAAGATCACATCTGTTTGTAACTCCTCCAACCTTTTTTGATATAGTTTGTTATACCATTAGACTCAATTATAGGTAACAAAAAGTTGGGACATTGCTGTGATTCAATTGGACAAACTTGATAAACTCTTTGAAGAAATATTTGACGCAGTCCAACTAACTCCAGAAAACCAAGAAAAAATGACAAAGGCGTTTGACACTATATGCGCTATACGTGCACAACAATTCACTCTCATCACAGACTTCGATCAATCAGTTGCAGTCCTTACAACATTGGTATTGGAAGTGACGTGTGTCCCCCCTCCTCCCAAACGAAAACCAAAGAAAGTTCTTTCGAAAGACACCATCGGCAATCCGTTGACTGAAAAACAGAAAAAGTTATCCAAACCACATTATGAACGTCGTGCTACGACGTTCGACGTCAACAACAGAACAAAAGCTCAAATCATTCTCGACGACCAAATTCAGTCGATCAAAAAACCGGCTCTTATTCTCTTTCTTGAAACGTATCCAAAGTTCGAAGACGTCCACGCGACTTTCGCGAAGATCAAAGAACTATTGGAAGAACGGAAGAAGGTACTTGATAAGATATGTGTTCGACCAAATTATGACCACGTCCTTGCGTCTTCGAAACACGGCGATATCATCTCGCTTAATGTCGAGTGTCAAGCTAATGCAATGGCAAAGAGAATATATGAGGGACTCAACCCTCAAAGTGCTCTCGACATATTTGTAGGGAAGGTTGACTCATTGAGCGACAATGGATCAGCCCCGAAACGACTTGATATCTCCACCTTTGCTCATCGAAAGAGTTCAACAAAAATGCGGATCATCGGGATGATGACGCCAATGACACACTTTCTTGAAGAACACGAAATAGAGAACGACGAGATGTTGGAAAAGATGGACGCCTACGAGAAAATTGCATACGGAAGATTGATAGAAAGTGCTGCAAACATCCCTTCATTGATGGAAGATGTCACGTCCTTTGGTGCACTTGGGTTAATTCCAGAATTAACTAACACTGCAAATGAATTGAAGAGTGCATGTATTGATATTGTCAGTTTCCTTCCAATTGTGTTTACCAAGGCCGCGGAAGTAGTGTCTGGTGGTGTTGTTGGGTGTTGGAAGAAGGTGTCACAGGACATTTCACAAATATCGATGTTGGCGTTATCAAAATTGAAAGACACAGAAGTCAGTGGAATACCACAAGAGATCAACGACATGTACACTGCCGAGTACGCAAAACGGAAATTGCAGTCTGCTGGAACACAGGTCTTAGCAATTATTTCACACATCGTTCACCTCAGACCAAAAGATGAAGGGAAGTTATCAATACGGAAGAGTGGGTCTCCCAAATTAGGGTTAGACCGTTCTTTCCGACTTGAGACATTATTAATGTTGGAGTTGTTTTCTGTATCGAATTCAATAGTACTGACGCTTCAAAAATACATTTCCTCTGTGCAAAACATGGGAAAGACTGAAAGGAAGTTACCAACCGACGCGAAGTATGACTCACTGACTGTTGTGAATGTGAAAGGGAAAGTAATTGCTGGTGGGATTTCTGGACTTTTGCTTGAAGGGAAGACTCGTGGGCAAGTTGAAGAGATGATATATCCTGTGTTGGGGCAATATGGGAGTAAAATCAAAGATATATTGGACGTGTTACCTGAAGGACTGTGTGAGATCATTACTAACAAAATCATTCATAACAACTTTGCTGAATGTGACCAAGGCGAGTTGTGGAAGTTTCTCGATTTGGAGAAAAGTTCGTTGTTTGAGGGGTTGAAGGACAGATACAAAAACGCGGAGAACTCCAGAAAGAAAGAGACTGCAAAGAAAATCGCGCCAATCTACGACTTCATCATGCCGGCAGAGGACCAATTATCACCACTTTTAATGGTCGCACAAATCGACCCACTCACAATCGCTAGACAACTCACTGCGATTTCATTTGGAGAGTATTCGAAGCTCAGAGTCAACGACTTCTTTGTGGAGAATGGAGTCATCCAAGTGATCTTACAGAGAACTTCTGAGTTATCCGAGTGGGTGTGTAACTCGGTACTTGAATTCACTGATGATGAAAGCAGAACGTACATGAAGTTACAGTTTTTGGGCATTTTGGAGGGTCTTTTGAGTCTTGGAGACTTTAACTCTGCGTATGGGATATACACTGGGTTGAGTCATAAACTGATGGATATTGTCAAAGTGCACCAACCGAAGAGCAGTGCGACTTTTGGAGCGAAGACGTCATCAGCACAATTTCTTACTGAGATCACGTCATATGGTGATAAAGAAGAGAAGGCAAGGAACGAGAAGAAGTTCAAAGCTTTTCAAAAGGTCGATAAGATCTTTTCCAATTCGAAGAATTTGAAAGCAGCGTATAAAAAGCATACAATTTGTGTTCCTTTGTTGTTTGTTCTATCGAAGTTTTGGTCTTAAATGACACGTAGGAGTGGGGTGAAAGAAGCAATTGAATTGGCGAAGAAAACAAACCCGGCAACATTCAAGACAAAGGAAGGTGAGACGCTTGTGTGTTACGCGCAGAACAGAGAGATATATGACTTAGTGGTCGAGTATTTAAAGTACCAAAAAGAAAGCTATAATATAGCTGCCGTTGAGCCACTAAGAGCTTATTTGACGTCGTTGCCGTACTTCGACAAGTACGTTCAGAGTAAGTTGTATGACTACAAAGAAGCTATTTAGGAGTGTTTTTTATTTTTGAAAAGTTTTCTCAACAACATGAAAAATGGATTTGTTTTGATGTGTTTGTTGTTTGGTTTTTATCGAATTGAAAATGCCATTAATTTTGATTGTTTCTTATTGAAAAAAAGTGAACCAAACCCTTTTTGGTGGTTTATTTGAATTTCACATTGGTATCTATCTAAAAGGAATTTTTCGATCCTTTTTAGTAGTTATACTGTGTAGTAAAAACGTTTGAAAACAAAGGAAAGATAAAATTTTGTTCAAGCTTGGCAATTCCGTTTTTTAACTTCAAGTGTGAAACCGAAGTGTGTTTGTTGGAAAGAGTAGATTTGGGGAAGATAATGCAGTCGAAAACATTTGAAGGGAATAAGTAAGACTGTAAATCTGATAAGGTATTCGATGATGTCATTCATCGTTATTTTAAATAGCTTGTTTCTTGGACTTGCTGCAAACAATTGTAAATACGAAGAATGTAAAACGTGTAATGCAGGATTGTGCACTGCGTGCGAACCGGGGAGTTACAAAGACGATTACTTTTTTTATTGTTTCAGTTTGTTTTTTTAAAATAACATGCAATGAAATAACAAAAGAGAATGCAGAAGTGAGTGTAAGACGTGTACAACTGAACTGTTTTGTACTAGTTGCCAAGAAGGATATTATCTGAATAAAATAACTGGATCTTCACAGATATGTTCTCCATGTCAGGAAAACTGTCTGACATGTGAAAGTGAGAATACATGTTTAGCTTGTATGGAGGGGTATTTTAACCAAAATCAAAAATGCAAAAGTTTGTATTTTAGTTGAACAAACGATATAAACATGGAAACGTTAACGCAAAGAGTGCATAGATGGTTGTGAGAAATGTGAAAATGGAAAAACATGTAATGTTTGTTCTAGAGGTTTTAAACTGGTTGAAGGAATCTGTATTGAATGTTCATTAGTCAAATGTACAGAAAATTGTCAAGAAGGGATGTACTATAACACGTTTTTTAACGAGTGTCATAATTGCCCATCGTATTGTAAGGGTTGTATAAACGCTTACGAATGTTCTTCGTGTCCAGAAAATCACATTTTATTTGATTCAGTGTGCTTGAGATGTGGCGTGTTAATGGAAGGATGTACAAAATGTTCAAATGCTTCAGTTTGTACTGCTTGTGATGTTCATTATAGATTGACCACTGATGGTAAATGTACAAGTTTGTTACTTCCAATAGAATATCAAAAATAACAAAAAGGTTGCCCTTCAAAGTTTCTTCTAAACTCCGTCGATCAATGTAGTAACATGAATTTTCCAAGAAATTGTCAAAGTGGGTATGTGGATCCTTATGATTATTGTGAAAAATGTCCAAGTAATTGTCATACATGTACAACCTACTTACACACATGCGCATCTTGTAAAATTGGATATTACTTTACTTCAAATAATTGTCAAAAATGTTCTGAAAATTGCGACTTTTGTTCAGATTCTTCTCATTGCACGCGTTGTCGAGATGGGTTTCTTTTTCGTAATAACGTTTGTGTGAGTTGTGAGAAAGAAGTTGGTTGTTCAAAATGTTTGAATGAGTGTATACAATGTCAGAGTGGATATATTCTACAAAATGGAAAATGTGTTAAATGTAACAATTGTGTTGTATGTTCAACAGAGAAATGTTTCATTTGCGAAGATGGAAATACTCCTACCCAAAAGGGTAATTGTTCTCCATGTTCTTCTGTTTTTAATGGGTGTTCACTTTGTTCAAAATACGAACAGAAGTGTTTTAGATGTTCCATAAATTACACCAAAATTAAGAGTGGAGATGGGTGTGCGTTGTGTTCCATTGAGTATCCCAATTGTCATACGTGTTCTCGTTCATCAAGTGGATGCAATTTATGTGAAGAAGGTTATACATATGTTGATGGAGCTTGTGTTGTGACTTCAGTTGCTATTACATTTTGCCTCGTTGGAGATCGGTCGGTTAAAAGGTGTTTGAAGTGTGTTGAAGGATACGTTCCATCACCGGATAGTTTATCTTGTAATGTATGTCAGAGTAGTATTTCTGATTGTTACACTTGTTCACAAACAAATCATTTATGTGCTGTCTGTCAAGTGGGGTTTGGCCTAACAACAAATGGAATGTGTGAAAGTTGCTCACCAACAAACAAAAATTGTGTTACTCCTGTTGATGGGAAATGCAATAACGGTCTTTCGTTATACAACAACTACTGTTATTCATGTTTCAACAACTTCACTGATTGTGTGGAATGTGATAATGTAAAGTGGGGATGTCATAGATGCGCGGTTGGTAAGACTCTTTCAGAAAGTCGTTGCAAAGAATGTGATCTGCCCAACTGTAGAACGTGTTCAACATCTCAATATAAATGTGATATATGTGAAGAGAGTTATTATGTAGAAAATGGTGAATGCACCAAACTTTGTGTAGATGACGACAAATGCATTCAATGCCGTGGACAAAAATGTTCAAAATGTCAGATTGGATATACTCTTGATGAGAGTTCAAAATGTGTACAATGCACTCCAACAACATGCACATCCTTTTCAGGAGAATGTGATGTTGGGTATTTCCCATTTGATAATTATTGTTGGAGCACAAAAGAATACTTTGATGGTTGTTTGGATGCAAGTCGATACTCAACTAAGTGTTTATCATGTAAAGATGGGTATGGTCTTTCTAATGACAATAGTTGTAAAATATGCGAAGAAGGTTGTTCGTCGTGTGCTTTTGACAACTCGCTTTGTGTTCAATGTAAAGAAGGATTTGTTTATTCAAATGGAAAGTGTTACAAACAACGTTTTGAGACATGTGGCACAATGAATCAAATAACAGGATGCGAGACGTGTCCGAATTCCAATTACACGATAAATGGAGAGTGTGAAACGTGTTCTTTCAAAGATTGTTTAACTTGTTCTCCATACGGTTGTCTTTATTGCCAAAGGGATTTGTTGTACGACCCCACTCTTTCGAAATGTGTTGAACAAACACTTCCAAGATGTGATTTGGTGGAACGTTCGCAATGTTTCCATTGTGATGATGGGTATTATGTTAATTCCAGTTTGATGTGCGACGAATGTCCAGCAAATTGTGAGACTTGTATCTATGTTGATGAACAAGTTAAGTGTACAAGTTGCATAAAAATAACACATTATTTGAAAGATGATATTTGTGTTGAAAAGGGGAATGAATGTGTTAAATCAACTTTGTCTGGATGTTTACAATGTGCAACGGGATATTCTATTAATAACAGTACATGCTTACAATGTTCAGAAAATTGTCAGACTTGTTTAAGTACAGGTTGTGAAACCTGTCTTCCAAATTACTTGTTGGTAAATAATCAGTGTGTCAAAGGTGATTGTCAAGATTCTACGAACAATATTTGCTCCTTTTGTAATAATGGGTATTACAAAACTGGAAAAGAACCTATTTGTAATAAATGTTTGGATAATTGTGAACTTTGTAATACTGGTGAAACGTGTTCCAAGTGCAGTGTAGGTTATATTCTTGTCAATAACAAACAATGTCTTAAAAAATCGCCATCAGTCCGTTTGAAGGCTGAAACAACATCGTTGAACAACAAATGTAACGTAGAAAATGAATATGGCTGTTTACGTTGCTCGGAGGGGTATTATGCTACAAATAGCGGTTGTAAACCCTGCCAACAGAATTGTTCTGTTTGTTACAATGGTGTGGAGTGTATGTCATGTCAGATGGGTTTTGTTTTGTCCAATGGAAATTGTGGATTACTCAAAGACTTGGAAGGTTGTTCTGTCCCATTTACTGATGGTACTGGCTGTGGTTTGTGTAAGTCCGGCTATGTTTTTAAAGACAAGAATTGTTTGAAATGCCACGAGTCTTGTCAAACATGTTCCAAAGATGAAAATGGGTGTTTATCCTGTTCTGATAATTACTTCATGAATGAATCCCATTGTTTACCCACAACAAGTATACCAAATTGTATTCTTTTTGGTACACATGGTTGTTCAATTTGTAATAATGGGTATTATGTTGACCTCAATGGGATGTGTTCTAAATGTAGAGATAACTGTACATTATGTGAAGCACTTAAAAAGTGTACGAATTGTGTTAATGGATTTGTTTTGTCGCATGACCTTTGTATATCTATGACTTCTTTCCACAAGTGTATCAAAGCGGAAAATGGTGTATGTGTAGAGTGTGCGAATGGGTGGTTTATTCAGAGCGGTATGTGCCAAGAATTAAAGAAAGTATGGATTTATGTCGTTGTATCAATTGCTGTTTTGGTCTTCCTTCTAGTTGTATTGTTCCTCCTCAGTGTTATAGCCCTTATATTGTTCAAGAAAAAGAAGGATATGAACAAAACTGTCTTTTTCATGAAACGTGCCAATATG
Source organism: Entamoeba invadens IP1 (assembly GCF_000330505.1). NCBI lineage: Eukaryota > Evosea > Mastigamoebida > Endamoebidae > Entamoeba > Entamoeba invadens. The sequence goes on from NW_004440383.1 coordinate 79,696, forward strand.
GTGTTTTTTGATTTAAATTCTGTTATTAAAGTAAACACAAAGGAAATCACATTCGACAAGGGTTGTATCCCAGTCACAACCAGTTCGCGAGATCTTGTGTGTGTTGGCAACGGTGGTAAACGAGCAATCAAGCTCCAAATGAGTGTGGTTGAAAACGAGAGATTTTGTTTAACAATAAATCCATCGGTTGTAGTGTTAAAACAAGGCGAGGCATGTGAATTTGAAATTTTGATAAAGCCGAATTGCACATGTAAAATTAACTCTGAGTTGAAGTTAGTCTATGTTGACTTGAAGACGCAAAAAGAGGCAAATGCTCAGATCCACTTGAAGTGTGTCACTGAGTTATCAACTCATATCGATCCAGAAGAGCTCAAAACAGAAATCAAATTGGGTGAGGGTTCATTTGGTATTGTGTATCTGGGTAAATTCAGAGAACAGAAAGTTGCAATAAAGAAGATGAAGTCGATGAATCAGTACCACCATGATATTGAGGAGTTCGAAAAAGAAATAGAGATGCTTGAAAAATTCAAAAGTGATTATATTGTTCACTTCTATGGTGCAGTATTTATTCCAACAAAGATGTGTTTAGTTTCTGAATTTGCAGAACATGGTTCGTTGCGGGATTTGATGAACCGACAAAAAGAAGAAGAAATACCACATTTACTCAAGTTAAAATTCTTATTGGATGCTTCGAAAGGTATCTTTTATTTGCACGAAAACAACATCTTACACAGAGACATTAAGCCAGACAACATTTTAGTGATATCTAAATCCCTTGGTGAACGTATTAACACAAAACTGACTGACTTTGGAAGCTCAAGAAACATCAACTTGCTTCTGACCAACATGACCTTTACCAAAGGAATTGGCACACCAAAATTCATGGCTCCTGAAGTGTTGAATGGTGAAAATTATCGTCAACCTGCAGACGTCTTTTCCTTTGCAGTGACGATGTACGAGTGTTTCACTTGGACGGAGAGTTACACAAAAGACAAATTCAAGTTTTGTTGGAATGTTGTGGATTTCGTGACTAAAGGGAGTCGTCTCGAGCAGACCACCTTGATATCAGACGAAGAATATGCTTTAATCGACAAAAGTTGGAAGCCTAATCCTCACGACCGTCTTCCCATTGTGTCCATAACAAACACGTTACAATCTTTATATACATCTTACATTCACTACAATTAAACCCCAAAAACGCCGACTCAAAAACATTTACTATAATTAATAGTTTCTTATCATTAATTTAATTAGAAATCGACAACAGCTAAAAAGAAGCTAACAACACCCTCCGCTCGGAGTTCCGGTTTTGGAAAGCTTAACACTCGCACTCCCCACTTCAGGCAATTTCAACGAGTCGTATATCGTCTGGAACATCTTTTTGACATTCGTCCCGTCAAGCGCAGACACCTCCATAAAATTACAATTCTTGTCACTTGCAAATTTCTCGCCGTCGTGTGTGGTCACTGTTTTTGTCGGCTTGTCAACTTTGTTTCCAACAACCATGATAAATACGTCCGGCTCGACACTCCGCACTCGGTCGATCCAATACCCCAAATGTTGGAAAGATTCGCGGCTCATCACATCATACACCACGACAGCACCAGCAGCTTTTCGAAAATACAAGTCGATCATACTCCGAAATTTCTCTTGTCCTGCAGTGTCCTGTTGATTACTTTCCAATTGAAACCATCGTTATAAATACTATAAATACATTAAAACCGATACAAAAAGACTTTTCTTGTTCTTCCTATCAAAATAAGATTCACACAATTCCAAGACGACGTGCCTTTTCGATTCAATTCAATCGAAGCAAAACCATTTCAAATGAAATTAATTATATCTAATACTATATAATATTATAGAATGTAGATTATATTGTTATAGATATGTTACATATCCCATTTTTAAATGTTTCTATGAAATCCATATTTGAACAATGAAGACAAACCCATATCGTCACTTTTTGACTTTGTCCATTGATCACAGCCATCGTCGATATAAAGTTGACACCTACCGTCTCACGCTCACTTGGATCGAATGCGTCTGTCACATACCGGTTGACCAAACATGTCTTCCCAACACATGAATCCCCAATTAAACAGATCTTTGTGTGAGTAATAACAACAAAGATAATGCACTGTATAAATAAAAAAGTAGTCAAACCTTTATCGCGTCATCGTCGCCGGTGGAGTTCATTTATTGTTTTCAGTTGTTTTTGTTTTGAACTTTCTGTGGGTGTCTTATTTCCAAACTTCGATTGCTCAAGTGTTTGAATTCTTTTTTCAATTTGTATTAAACACATTTTGTTGATTTAATCGGGATATTAGTGTGTAACAAATTACTATAAAATTGTAATAAAATATTAAATATTAAATAAAAAATGATTATCAAAAATTGTAGTAAATGTATAATTGTTTTATTAAAATATATAGTTTAAAGATTTATAGTAAACATAAAAACACTTTAATTAATGAGATCGGTGATGGCATCAAAAATACTGTCCTTTCGTTCTTGAATATTTGCCGTATGTCTAGCGGTGAGGAGATAATCAGACAAGTCGAAAAACACCGACAATAATTTCCTATCATTGACTTGGACAAAAAAGCTTCGAGTCATTTCCTGAAACACTTCGATTTCGCTTGTTGTCGAGTTCTCGACATGATCGACATACGAGTAACAGAACTGTGCAACTACATTAAGAAATTCTCTCAGTTTGCACCCGTCGATATGCGACTCTTTATATACCCTCAAAAACGTTTGTGACATCTCCGTTAAAAAACTTGATATGACGCTATGTATAGAAGCGTTGTTCATCATAAAGACATACGAGAAGAGTAAACCTATTCGATTAAAAAGTCTCTCCTTTGTTAAGTTGTTTTTGGAGTTGATAAATTTAATTGTTTCCCAAACTACATGTTCGATAATGGACAAGTCTCTATGTGGGACTTCTTCAACATGTTCCTCCACAATTGGGGTATTCAATACCTCTTCGTTTTGCATACCAATTTCAATATTTCCGTTCTCAGAAGAGTCATGAGTATATCTTGGTTGAAGAACAATAGTGAGAAGGTTCGTAGCAGGCTCGAGGTAATAGACAATTTCAAAATTGGATGTTTCTCCTTGTAAAAACCCGAGAAGAAATCGTTGAAGCATTTCAGTGATCGAATCGTTCTCACTGATTTCCGCTTGTCGTTTTTTCGAAAGTTTAGTCTTGAAATAAAGAAGTGTTTTATTGGGGAGTTCTTGGTAGTCGACCTCAGTTTTGATGACCTTTGTTTTATTCAATAATACAACGTGTTGGTGTTTTTCTGTTGCAAACTTCTCTTTGAGGTAATGTTTCGCCTCTTTTAAAGTCTTACATGCAATTTTGTCGACGACGGCAGTCTCTTTCAATTGAACCGAGCGGACGTATAAGACGGATTCCTCCATTGTGGTTTTCAACAGTTCTTTTTCTTTTCCAAAACAATTAAAAACGACTTTGACTTCAATATTTCATTACCAGAACATTCTCTGGTCTATTCTTATTTTTTGACGTTTCAGCTTGTTATTTCTAAATTCTAAGTCTTAGTTTTTATTATATAATTATTACAATTTTATAATTAATGTGTGTAGTGAGTAAGATTGAGTTTAAAATGCCTTACTTCTTTAGCCCAATCAAACAGATATGACTTTCTATATGTGTATAGTATTATTTAATATATCAACTCTATTAATAATCTATTAATAATTAATTGGAAATATTAATAACTATAACAAACTTCAAAAGTAATCATTGAAAACTTCTTGAAATACAATAATTAAATGAAACTATATTATTCTATATATGATAGTTAAAGATGGAAGAATAAAGTCCTCGATTCTTTCATATTTAAATAGATGGAAGGTGTAACTGGTTCTTAATATTAATACATTAATATTCTATAACTAAGAATTTAGTACCTCTCATAATTCCTATTCCAAGCCTTCAAAAATTGGTTCACTCCATTTTCACTCTCAAAGAGAATGGTAAAGATATTGTCAACCATCCCAAACGCTCGAGCCCCTTTTGGTTCGTTTAAGAGTTTGAGTAAATCAGCCATCTCCGACACTTCTTTCACCGTTATTCTTAGATGCAATGTGGTATTCTCCTTCTTCCCCTTTTCAATTTTCTCGGAGTTTAAAGAATTGTCTCTTGACCCCTTGTGCACATAACTCACCTCTCGATACCCTTCATAGTCTCTTGAATATCTGTCATCTCGCGAATCTTTTTCTCGTCGCATCTTCGAGGCTTTTGGCAATTTCGCAAGAGAAAATGAATTTCTCTCGTCTTCCCCCCACCGCCGACTTTCATTTCTCTCTCGCGACCTTGACCTGCTCCTCTGACTAGTATCTCGTTTGAGTATTTGTTTTTCGGTGTTTCTTGTTTGAGTAACGACTGGAGGAACTACTGTTAAAAACGACGGAAATTCCTCGCCATTTAAATCAATTTGTGGAGTTATTGGTATTTTCTCGATATCTGCAATATCTTCTTGTGAGAAGATAAATTTGAAGTAAGGGGTATCCACGTGCACTTTAACCTTATTATCGCACAACACATAAATATTGTTTAGAACAGTATTTTGTTTCTCAGTGAAGTAAGTGGTACACTCTTCTGTTCGACATCTTTGGAGTATGGCAATGAACATTTCTATATATCAGTGAATAGAAGTTAATACTCTTACTATTAACAAACTCAGTTGGTCACTATTAGCAAGGTTCAAGATTGCCATTTTAAAGATATCAATAAAGTTGTGAGGAGGTGGACTACCCAATTCCGGAGTTCTTGAATTGAACGCGTACATACAGTCTTGAATACTTTCTTGATGGTTTCGAGAGTCGAGAATGTAATCCAAGACGTGAAGGGCATACATAATGAGTACTAATTTCTTACTTTCAAACCACTGTTTCAATGCAAATAGACTAAACCCTCTCAAATACTCCACACTATATACCGCAAGTGGATTTCTTGAGCCAGTTATCTACTGGTGATCATTTGGACTTGATTTGTTTTATTGGGGTTGAATTGGTACAACAAACTTGAACAGATAGTCTGTACTGTAATGCCTGTGTTGTCACAGCACCTTTCTGTGTGAACCAAATTGCGTCGCCAATGTAAGTCACAAGGAAATTGAATATCATCTCAACGGATTTATTCATTGGATTGTGTGGCTCTGGGTATCTGAAGTGCGACAAACAGGCGTCAACTACTTGTTTGAGGACCTCTTCATTTTTCATGTTAAACCCCATCACCACTGAAAGAAGCACATGCATTTTCTTTATGTCATTTGTTGTCGATGCGTTTGAATATGGCACAAACGGAAATATTCATTGAGAAAGAGTTCTGGTGATACCGCGTTAAAAACTCGTTGAGTTGCGACATGACAAAATTGGTGCTTTGCTCCATCTTTGAGGAAGACATGGGGTTTGAAGTTAACAAGTATGAAAGTGTATTATTTAATTATAATATATTATACTATATACTATAAAACAAGAAAGAACATCCAATTGTGGAACATTGAACGTATTAATTCTGTTACAACTGTTGTGACACAGTGAAACACTATTCACTACTATTTAAGTGAAATAAAAGAGACATCCAAGTGGAAAATAGTTCAGAAAATAGCGAAGTTTAAGCACAATAAATATAACTATCATTTATGGTTTAAAGTATTATTTAAATTAATTAAAATAATCTATTTTGTATTTCTATTTATCTTTATAAATGCGAAGTTATAACTTCCATGTTTCTCTCTATCAACAAAGACTTGCGAACAAACAAATTAAAATTGAGTTCTTAGAAAACGGGGAGATTACCAGAACTCATTGTCTTGTACTTTAAAACGGGATTTACTTCACATTTTTGACCTTACTAAAAATAGAAAAATAGGGAGAGAATAATAGAGAGAACCCGAACAATAGCTTGAAACTTCCGTGTTAAAGAATCAAAAACAAGAACCCACCGAAATTGTTGTGAAGTAGCAAGTTCAATCAAAGAATGTTAAAAACAAAAGAGCTTAGGAACTTGAACTCCTTTTGTAATATATCTGTGATGCTGGCATTCTTTTTGGTATTGCTGTCACATTGTTCAGCACAAGTTTGTGTTATTATGTTTTTTGTAAATTCTATTTTGAAGAGACTGATTAGAAGATGTTTAGTTTGGGGGGATTTGGAGGATTAGGTGGATTAGAAGTAATAAGTCCATTAGATGCATGCAGAGGGTCCACATGCAGACGACAAGTGAAAAGTATAATGGACAAAGCAGAAGCTCTTGAGAACTCTTTGAAGAAAATAGATGAAACAGAGCGTGCATTGATCAAAGAAAATGAAGGTGATTTAGAGGACATGACAATGTTTGCAAGTCATGACGAGACACAAGCTCTTCGAGCCAAGATACGTTCCCAGAATGAGAATCTACGTAAGGTTAGACAAACTCGTAGGACTCTAATGAGGACTTTATACAAATTAGTCTCGAAACTGTCTCTCAAACAACAAGGACGACTAATTCGTTACATGAACCTTGAACACAGAATCAAAGTGAATTATGCAGACTTTAGTAAATATGAGAAATTACCGAGAAAGTTTAAGACATGTAATGCAAAAGAAGGAATAGATCCGATCGTCGGACCTGTTCATAAGAAGAAGTTATTAAAAAGAATCAAAAGTGGGCTGAAAAAAGGTTTCAAATTGAAACATGTGATCAAACTTGGCAAAAAAATACACAAGAAACTCACCAAAGACTAAATTGGAATTATTTTACTATACCTTTTTAATTCTTTTACTATTACATTTACTATCCATTATGAAATTTTTATTTTAAGACTCACTTTGGTAATTATAAGTCTTAAAATAACTTTATATTTTGTAGTTTAAGTATGGTTTTGTTACTATTAAAATATAGTAAAAATGAAGTAAAAAAATGGTTATTTGCTTGTTCCGAGTCTCAACATCAGCCGCATATTCCTTGAGGTCAAATCTGTTGTTTGTACTACAAAGAAACAAACTGAATCTTTGCTTGGATGATGATCAAATCCTTTTTAGTGTCTTTCACAATTGCGATGGATTGGTCGATAATTTCGTTGAAGTGTTTTGTTTTTGAATTCACAACTTGTTGGATGTTAGCGACGTGGTGGAGTTGATCGTTGATGATGTCTTTTCTATGTATTAATATTGAATAGTAACATTATAATAAAAAATAGGTTAACGAGTCGAACAAACATTTCTTGCTGTTGCTTTGCTATTTCGTCACATTTGTTTGATTGATCGGTTACACTGATAATGTCGGTTAGAGTTATATCTTTTTTGATTGGATCTGCTTCGGGGGTTTCGACTGGGTTCTTAGCATTCTCAGGCGGAACTTGTATAACAACATTCCCAACTGTTTCACTCATCGATTATTAAGTTCTTTAATAATTCTTATTCTATAGTTTCAATAGTAAAAGTAATAAATTAGATAAATTAATTCATTTGTTGATGTTAATAGAACATTATATTAATATAACTTAGAATTATAAAATAATAAAATTAATTAATAAAGTATAGTAATAATTAAACATTATACAAAGTCGATGTTTTTATTCACAGACCCACCACTGTTTCTCAACGCCTCTTGAATTATCTGAGTCGCAAGGGTGGTAACGTTAGGACACTTTTTGTTCTTTTCGAGAACGTTCATGAGATAGTCAACGATCTTGGCCTCTTCAAATGCACGCCAACTTGTTGTATCACTCACTAACTTGATCAAGATGTTCAACCCGACGTTCTGGACACTCTCGTCTTGGATATACAGTTCCATCACATACTTTACAACATTAAGCCACTTGTTCTTGACGAACTCGTTGTTGGTTCCCATAGTCCCGCAGTACAGTGACATTGCTCGAAGTGCGGAAATTTCAATCAGTTTCATAGTGACTTGCTTCTTCATGATTTCCATTGTCACTTCAATTGCCTTTGCCTTCTCGAGAGCAGGAACGTTTTCTTCTCGTTGCAACAACGATGTGATTATCTCGAGGTACGTCAACACGATGTCCTCCCGGTCGTTTTTGATTGTCAACCCAACCAACTCACTCAAACACCCACTTTCTATGAACCCATTCTGCCCACTCTCATCAGAACACACACGCCACGCTACTACAAACAATGGGAGAATATACTCTTTGTTTCGTCCACCAGCTACATAAAGGCGTTGTAACTCTTTGAACCACTTCCCACCTTCACGAAGCGCATTCTCAGCACAAAACCCAGCAATAACACCCATGTTCTCTGGTGAGCATGCAACATCAGTCAATCCATTGTCAAGAAGCATACTCGAAAACACGTTCTGTGTATTTTGTGGCACAATCAAATTGTCACGGATCTGATACGCAACTTCTTTTTTCTCACGAAGTAAGGTGTTGACCACCCACGTCTCAGCAACACCATCTAGACGCTCCGATGGGTGGTCAAACATCCACTTTGCCGTCTGCTCAGCAACATCAAGCGATGGCAATTTGAGTGCCATTGCCGCATATATCATTTCGTTGATGTCATATATTGTTGCATTTGTGATGAGAAGTGGTCGGCGTGTCAGGAGTGGCGTGACTATCTTCAACAACGACGACTTTGTTGCACACACATAAACAGTCTCACCAGCTTTTGTTGTTGCAAGTACTCCATGCGCAGACAATTCAACTGGAACGTGGAGTGTCCCATCAATACACAATATTGTCATCAATGCATCCGTCTTGATTTGAAAGTCTTGCACTGGTGTTGTTGCCAAATGGGTGGTTTTATTGTACAGATCAGAAAGCGTCTGCGACCACTCGGTCGGTGTCTCAGTCCTGCCTTTCGACGATCGGGTTTGTATTATTGTTTGTTCCATTTCTAATGATAGTTAAAATTAAATAAGTTATTTAGGTTTGAATTAAAAGTTTGCTAAAATAATTATTTTTTTTATCGATTTCTTTTCAATGTCAAAAATAACCATTCGTTATTTTTTACATTAGAAAAGATTTTAAAAATTAATACTTTGAAACTTGGTCTATATAGTAATTTATAGTTTAAAAAAATTATAAATTTTAGTTAATTCTAAACTATAATTTATAATTATAAAGTTATAATTATATTATAAATTATTTATTGATATTTTATTTGGTAAACCAATTCAAATAAACAATTTAAATTACAGTC